>NC_068434.1:14048190-14088190 GCF_023373465.1 Oncorhynchus keta | reverse complement strand
GTCTCTCTCAATATTTCTTTCAATATATATATCGCTCCCAATCTAGCTCTCTCTCTCTCAATCTCTCTCTCTCACCCCCCCCCTCTCTCAATTCAATTCAATTCAAGGGCTTTATCTCTCAATCTCTCTCTCTCTCTCTCTCTCTCTCTCTCTCTCTCTCTCTCCCTCTCTCTCCCTCTCTCTCTCCCTCTCTCTCTCTCAATATCTCTCTCTCTCTCAATATATATATCTCCCTCTCAATTCAATTCAATTGACTTTATTTATCAATATTACTTACATTGTCAAAGTATACATATCGAAAAAATAAAATAAAAATATATATGTATATATAAAATATATATTTTTACATATAAATAAATGGTGGGACCAACAGCAATAATAATAGTAGTAGTGGACATGGGATTACCATTAACAACAACTACAACAACAATATTAATGAGAACAACAATATATTAAAGCAATAGTAGTAGACCAGTGTCAACATGACTGAGAAGCATGACATGGTATGTCATGGTATGTCAAAGCTCTCTCTCTCTCAATGGGCTTTATTGGCATGGTAAACGTGTTAACATTGCCAAAGCAAGTGAGGTAGATAATATACAAAAGTGAAATAAACAATAAAAATTAACAGTAAACATTACACATACAGAAGTTTCAACACAATAAAGACATTACAAATGTCATATTATATATATATATACAGTGTTGTAACAATGTACAAATGGTTAAAGTACACAAGGGGAAAATAAATAAGCATAAATATGGGTTGTATTTACAATGGTGTTTGTTCTTCACTGGTTGCCCTTTTCTTGTGGCAACAGGTCACAAATCTTGCTGCTGTGATGGCGCACTGTGGAATTTCACCCAGTAGATATGGGAGTTTATCCAAATTGGGTTTGTTTTCGAATTCCATGTTGATCTGTGTAATCTGAGGGAAATATGTGTCTCTAATATGGTCATACATTGGGCAGGAGGTTAGGAAGTGCAGCTCAGTTTCCACCTCATTTTGTGGGCAGTGTGCACATAGTCTGTCTTCTCTTGAGAGCCATGTCTGCCTACGGCGGCCTTTCTCAATAGCAAGGCTATGCTTACTGAGTCTGTACATAGTCAAAGCTTTCCTTAAGTTTGGGTCAGTCACAGTGGTCAGATATTCTGCCACGGTGTACTCTCTGTTTAAGGCCAAATAGCATTCTAGTTTGCTCTGTTTTTTTGTTCATTCTTTCCAATGTGTCAAGTAATTATCTTTTTGTTTTCTCGAGATTTGCTTGGGTCTAATTGTGCTGCTGTCCTGGGGCTCTGTGGGGTCTGTTTGTGTTTGGGAACAGAGCCCCAGGACCAGCTTGCTTAGGGGACTCTTCTCCAGGTTCATCTCTCTGTAGGTGATGGCTTTGTTATGGAAGGTTTGGGAATCGCTTCCTTTTAGGTGGTTGTAGAATTTAACGTTTCTTTTCTGAATTTTGATTATTAGTGGGTATCGGCCTAATTCTGCTCTGCATGCATTATTTGGTGTTCTACGTTGTACACTGAGGATATTTTTGCAGAATTCTGCATGCAGAGTCTCAATTTGGTGTTTGTTCCATTTTGTGAAATCTTGGTTGTTGAGCAGACCCCAAACCTCACAACCATAAAGGGCAATGGGCTCTATGACTGACTCAAGTATTTTTAGCCAGATCCTAATTGGTATGTTGAATTTTATGTTCCTTTTGATGGCATAGAATGCCCTTCTTGCCTTGTCTCTCAGATCGTTCACATATCTCTGTCTCTCTCTCAATATCTCTCTCGCTCTCGCTCTCTCTCAATATCTCTCTCTCGCTTTCTCTCAATATCTCTCTCTCTCAATATCTCTCTCTCTCTCTCAATCTCTCTCTCTCTTTCTCTCTTTCTCCCAGAGCATAAATTAATCAAGAAACTATTACTCATGCGCTCAGCTCTTGAACATGTGCAATAGAAGAGAAAGGGAGGGAGAGGAAGAGAGAAAAAGGCAGATAGAGAAAGAGGGAGTACGGATGGAGAGAGAGGGAGTACGGGGGCAGATGGAGAGGGAGATGGTGGCAAAAAGAGAGATCAGATTGGATGAGAAAAGATGATGAGGGAGAGATGAGATATGTATGGAGTTAAAGATAGACAGAAAACTTGTAAGGGAAGTGTACAGTATAGACAGAATGTGGGAGTGATTGAGAGGATGAGACAAAAGGATGGAGGGTGGGCTCTTGATATGTCTGAGCTGAACTGACACTTCCCATATCCCTCTGGCGAGTTTCCTTCACACATTAGGTGTGTGTGTGTGTACGTGTGTGTGTGTGCGTGCCTACTTATGTGTGTGTTTGGCAGTAGGGTCCTCTGGAAATGTTGTTAAATATCACTCAGTTCCTCAAGACTCAGGAATAAGCAGCTTAGGTTATTTAGGATCTTTGTGTTTATTATTATTTATCTTCTGTCTGTTTCTCCAGATAATGCCACTGTGAATTTAGCTGGTATATACGGGAACTTCAGTCAGCTCACCCAGCACTGGCACTCAGTGATGACTTCCTCCTGTTTTTCAACCTATCAATCATGGTGTGGGTCCCAAATGGCACCCTATTTACGCATATAGTGGACACATAGGGCTCTGGTCAAAAGTAGTGTACTATACAGTATAGGGAATAGTGGTACAAGTTGGGACGAAACCCCTCCATCATGTATGTCTTCTTCGCTGTCCTCTTTGGGCTAGAATTATGAAACATCACTTTATAGGACTTCGAGTTCAAAGCAAACAAATACTTGTGTCCTCCAGGGTCATTTTTCACTGTAAATGCTCTCAATTCAATTTCAATTGAAGGGCTTTATTGGCATGGGAACGTGTTTACATTGCCAAAGCAAGTGAAATAGATAATAAACAAAAAATAAAAAATGAACAGTAAACATTACAATCACAAAAGTTCCAAAAGGATAAAGACATTTCAAATGTCATATTATGTCTATATACAGTGTTGTAATGATATGCAAATAGTTAAGTGCAAAATGAAAAATAAATCAACATAAATATAGGTTGTATTTACAATGGTGTTTGTTCTTCACTAGTTGCCCTTTTCTTGTGGCAACAGGTCACAAATATTGCTGCTGTGATGGCGCACTGTGGTATTTCACTCAATAGATATGGGAGTTTACCAAAATTGGATTTGTTTTCGAATTCTTTGTGGGTCTGTGTAATCTGAGGTAAATATGTGTCTCTAATATAGTCATACATTTGGCAGGAGGTTAAGGAAGTGCAGCTCAGTTTCCACCTCATTTTGTTGGCAGTGTGCACATAGCCTGTCTTCTCTTGAGAGCCAGGTCGGCCTTCGGCAGCCTTTCTCAGTGCAAAGTTTATGCTCACTGAGTCTGTACATAGTCAAAGATTTCCTTAAGTTTGGGTCAGTCACAGTGGTCAAGTATTCCAACTCTCCTTCCGTGGCCTCCAACTGCTCTTAAATGCAAATAAAACTAAATGCATGCTCTTCAAACGATCGCTGCCTACACCTGCCCGTCCGACTAGCATCACTACTCTGGACGGTTCTGACTTAGAATATGTGGATAACTACAAATACCTAGGTGTCTGGTTAGACTGTAAACTCTCCTTCCAGACTCACATTAAACACATCTCCAATCCAAAATTAAGTCTAGAATCGGCTTCCTATTTCGCAACAAAGCATCCTTCAAGCATACCCTCGTAAAACCGACCATCCTACCGATCCTCGACTTCGGCGATGTCATTTACAAAATAGCCTCCAACACTCTACTCAACAAATTGGATGCAGTCTATCACAGTGCCATTCATTTTTGTCACCAAAGCCCCATATACTACCCACTACTGCGACCTGTAAGATCTCGTTGGCTGGCCCTCGCTTCATACTCGTCGCCAAACCCACTGGCTCCAGATCATCTACAAGTCTTTGCTAGGTAAAACCCTGCCTTATCTCAGCTCCCTGGTCACCATAGCAGCACCCACCCGTAGCACGCGCTCCAGCAGGTACATCTCTCTGGTCACTCCCAAAGCCAATTCTTCCTTTGGCCCCCTCTCCTTCCAGTTCTCTGCTGCCAATGACTGGAACGAACTTCAAAAATCTCTGAAGCTGGAGACTCATATCTCCCTCACTAACTTTAAGCACCAGCTGTCAGAGCAGCTCACAGATCACTGCACCTGTACATAACTCATCTGTAAATAGCCCATCCAACTACCTCATCCCCATACTGTATTTTTTTTATTTATCTTGCTCCTTTGCACCCCAGTATCTCAACTTGCACATTCATCTCCTGCACTTCCTACCATTCCAGTGTTTAATTGCTATATTGTAATTACTTTGCCACCATGACCTATTTATTGCCTTACCTCTCTTATCCTACCTCATTTGCACATGCTGTATATAGATTTTTGTTTGTATATAGATGTTTGTTTTACTCCATGTGTAACTCTGTTGTATGTGTCAAACTGCTTTGCTTTATCTTGGCCAGGTCGCAGTTACAAATGAGAACTTGTTCTCAACTCGCCTACCTGGTTAAAAAAAGGTGAAATAAATCCAAATAAATAAAATTCCGCCATTGTGTACTCTCTGTTTAGAGCCAAATAGCATTCTAGTTTGCTCTGTTTTCTTTGTTGATTCTTTCCGATGTGTCAAGTAATTATCTTTTTGTTTTCTCATGATTTGGTCGGTTCTAATTCTGTTGCTGTCCTGGGGCTCTGTGGGGTGTGTTTGTGTTTGTGAACAGAGCCCCAGGACCAGCTTGCTTAGGGGGCTCTTCTCCAGGTTCATTTCTCTGTAGATGATGGCTTTGTTATGGATGGTTTGGGAATAGCTTCCTTTTAGGTAGTTGTAGAATTTAATGTCTCTTTTCTGAATTTTGATCATTAGCGGGTATCGACCTAATTCTGCTCTGCATGCATGATTTGGTGTTTTACATTGTACACAGAGGATATTTTTGCAGAATTCTGCATGCAGTCTCAATTTGGTGTTTGTTCCATTTTGTGAATTCTTGGTTGGTGAGCGGACCCCAGACCTCACAACCAGAAAGGGCAATGGGTTCTATAACTGATTCAAGTATTTTTTGCCAGATCCTAATTGGTATGTCAAATTTGATGTTCCTTTTGATGGCATAGAATTCCCTTCTTGCCTTGTCTCTCAGATCGTTCACATCTGGAAGTTACCTGTGGCGCTGATGTTTAGGCCGAAGTATGTATAGTTTTTCAACGATGTCTAGATGGAATTTGTTTTCGTGGTCCTGGCAACTGGACATTTAATGGAACACCACTATTTTTGTCTTACTGAGATTTAACTGTCAGGACCCAGGTCTGACAGAATCTGTGCAGAATATCTAACTGCTGCTGTAGGCCCTCATTGGATGAGTACTGAAGCACCAGATCATCCGCAAACAGTAGACATTTTGACTTCAGATTCTAATAGGGTGAGGCCGGGTACTGCAGACTGTTCTGGTGCCCTCGCCAATTTGTTGATATGTATGTTGAAGAGTGTGGGGCTTAAGCTGCATCCCTGTCTCACCCCCCGGCCCTGTGAAAATAAATGTTTGTGTTTTTTGCCTCTTTTAAACACACATTTGGTGTTTGTGTACATGGATTTTATAATATCATATGTTTTACCCCCAACATCACTTTCCATCCATTTGTATAGCAGACCCTCATTCCAAATTAAGTAGAGAGCTTTTTTGAAATCAACAAAGCACAAGAAAACTTTGCCTTTGTTTTGGTTTGTTTGTCAACTGGGTGTGCAGGGTGAATACGTGGTGTGTCGTAAGATAATTTGGTAAAAAGCCAATTTGACTTTTGCTCAGTACATTGTTTTTGCTGAGGAAATGTATGAGTCTGCTGTTAATGATAATGCAGAGGATTTCCGCAAGGTTGCTGTTCACACGCATATCCCACGGTAGTTATTGGTGTCAGATCTCCCCAAGGAGACGTGGGTGTGGAGTCAGGCGCAGGAGAAACAAGTTCTGAAGGAAAAGGGCGTTTATTTAAATTGAATTGAATTTGTTGTTGCCTAGATTTCCTCACTACTTTCCTTCCATCTATAGCATTTCTTAATATTATTCAGTTCCTTTGGCTTTGATGCCTCATGATTGATCATAGCTCTGTTCAAGTAGACTGTGATTTTGCTGTGATCAGATTTGTGTGTCAGTGGACTGACTGTGAACACTCTAAGAGACTCTGGGTTGAGGTCAGTGATAAAGTAGTCTACAGTACTACTGCCAAGAGATGAACTATAGGTGTACCTACCGTAGGAGTCCCCTTGAAGCCTACCATTGACTATGGACATACTCAGCGTCCGACAGAGCTGCAGGAGTTGTGAATGTGACCCATTTCTATTTTTTATGTTGTCGTAGTTGTGTCAGGGGATGGGGGAGGGAATGTTGTCACCTCCAGGTAGGTGTTTGGCCCCCTGTGTGCTGAGGGTGTCAGGTTCTTGTCCAATTCTGGCATTTAGGTCGCCTCAGACTAGTACATGTCCCTGGGCCTGGAAATTGTTGCTCTCCCCCTCTAGGATGGAGAAGCTGTCATCGTTAAAGTATGAGGATTCTACTTGGGGGATATAGAGCACACATGAGGACATTTTTTTCTGTTGAGATCATTTCCTTGTTCATTTCTAGCCAAATGTAAAATGTTCCTGTTTTGATTAATTTAATAGAGTGGGTTAGGTCTGCTCTACACCAAATGTAGGATGAAAATGTCTGTATTTCCAATTTCTTTGATGAAGTCTGGGTTCCTGCTCATTAGGCCAAAGGCAGAAGACCTCAGACCTTGTATATTCCAGGATGAGCTTTGTCTTCCATAGTGTCTAGTGTTGTTTTTGTGTGGTTTAGGCCCAGACCATCACAGTAGGTGTGAGCAGAACATGTTGAGCATCTGATACACACCTCTTAGGTGGCAGGATGGGGCTTGGGTGGGTTTAATAGTGGGGGTTGGGCCTGTTGCTCTGCTCACGGCCTGGGCATATGTCCTGCTGTCATGTTGAGGCCCTAGCCGCAGGGGCCAGGGGCATGGTATGGACAGAAGGGGCATAGGTATGATATGGGGGGGCCTATATAGGGTGTGGCCAGGTTTTGCTTGGGGTGGTCTTAGCTGGTTGGGGTGTGGCTGGTGATGCTGTAGTCTGGGTGTAGGTCCTCTTAGCTTGGGTTCTCTCGCTGCAAGTCCTTCAGGGGGTCTTGGAGGGTGTCTCGCTGGTCTGGGTGGGGTGTCTGTTGCTCTGTTGCTTTATTTTATTTTTTATTTCCTATTTAACCAGTGAGGTGCTGGGGCTATGGTTGAAGATAAAGGCAGTGTGAACAGACCTTACAGGGTCTTGGTAAAAGTTGGGATTGCTGCCTTGTAGTGGTGGACCTGGTTGGAAAGGCTGTTCAAGTCCAGGGTGGAGTGGTTGGCCAGGTTGACATTAGGTTTTGAGGCACAGTCTCATAAAATGCTTGCATTCACCTGCTGTATGGTGGCAGGGTGAAAGTATTTTCATGGTAGCAAGGTGGAGATAACCACTTGTGAGTTGGAGGAAGTGGAAGATGTTTTTTCATTCACTCCCTTTCCTGCTGGGCCTTCGGGTCATTTGTGTCCATGTGAATGATGATGAAGCTGGGGGACCCTAGTCTGTCCTCTGACAACAACATGCAGGGCATGCCCAAACATAGGGCATGCCTAGTGTTTGGGCACCAGAGTTTAGCCACTTTTTGTTTGGGAAAAATTTTCCTCGGATGTGTGGGGGTCGTCAAAAGAGCTATCAGGGGAGCTGACATGAGGGCTGTTAGGACGGGGTGGGGTCTGTTAGGACGGGGTGGGGTCTGTTAGGACGGGGTGGGGTCTGTTGGGAAGGGGTGGGGTCTATTAGGAAGGGGTGGGGTCTGTTAGGACGGGGTGGGGTCTGTTATGAAGGGGTGGGGTCTGTTATGAAGGGGTGGGGTCTGTTGGGAAGGGGTGGGGTCTGTTGGGAAGGGGTGGGGTCTGTTGGGAAGGGGTGGGGTCTGTTGGGAAGGGGTGGGGTCTGTTGGGAAGGGGTGGGGTCGGTTAGGACGGGGTGGGGTCTGTTGGCTTGGTCGGTCTTGTGTTGTCTGTCCCATTGTGGTGTTGAGGTTGTCGTCCAGGTCTGAGGTGGGCTGTTCTGCTGGCTTGTCTGGGAGAGTGTCCTGCTCTCTGTCACACCTCAGCTTTGTCACCTCTTCATTCAGTGCCATGTGTGCCCCTTTAAGTTCTCTTACCTCAGTCCGTAGAGCAGCCAGCTCTCTCAGACAGCCGTCCATCTCCACCTTCTGCCCTCCGGCTCTTGTTGGGGGGTTTTGTTGTGCTGGTCTGTTTTGTGAATTTGTTCTGGATTGTGTGGACTATCTCTCTGAGCTCCACCATGTCTTCCTCCAGCTCTGTAAATGTATCCCTCTCAATGACGGAGGAGCAGTGTAGTTGTGAGACCTGGGTGTGTTCAATGCTGGGGGGGTGACTGTCCTCATCTGCAGAACAGTTTGAAGAGGTGTGATCAGACTCACTCAGGATGGGGGAGTCGTAACAGAGAGAGAGATTTTACCTGCTGTTCTCTCTCTTTGATCCCATAAGTCCTGCTGGAACTGCTTGAGGAAGTCCTGCACCATTACTGTCCCAGACTTGTACACGTTGACAGAGGTTGTTTCAATTTCCTCAATGTCTAGTATTCTGAGTTTCCACCCTGGGACAATACGCTCTCTCTTGACATAAGGATCGTGTGCTCTTATAGCACTGTGCCATGCCAGGTCTGTGTGGAACAATAAGTTGCTTACATTCTCCTCTTTGTAGCAGTCAGCAAATAGTGTCTCTGGATTGTCATTGAGGACCTTTATTTTGTATTTATTCCGTTCAGTGTTATTTTTAATATCCATGGGGTACTGTATTGTAATGAACTCTGCCCAGGGATAAGCCATGGGGGCTTGAAAGGCCTCTGCATTTGGGTGGGGGGGGGCTGTGAAACTCTCCTGCCATTGTTAAGCTCAAGAATTTTCACACCTCTCACTTCTCACTTCAGTGCTAATTGAAGTTGCAGCCAGGCCAGTTCTGTCCTGGCAGCTTGGTAGCTTAGTAGCCTTATTTATTATGCTTTATATTACACAATTAGAGATTATCTTATTTTACTTTTTGCCTTCAGAAGTATGTTTAGACTGAACATTACTCACTCATTGAGTTGGAGGTGTGGCCATGCACGACGAGACAGCCTACAGGGAGGAGGTGAGGGCCCTCGGAGTGTGGTGTCAGGAAAATAACCTCACACTCAACGTCAACAAAACAAAGGAGATGATTGTGGACTTCAGGAAACAACAGAGGGAGCACCCCCCTATCCACATTGACGGGACAGTAGTAGAGAGGGTAGTAAGTTTTAAGTTCCTCGGCGTACACATCACGGACAAACTGAATTGGTCCACCCACACAGACAGCGTTGTGAAGAAGGCGCAGCAGCACCTCTTCAACCTCAGGAGGCTGAAGAAATTCGGCTTGTCACCAAAAGCATTCACAAACTTCTACAGATGAATGAATCTAGAGCATCCTGTCGGGCTGTATCAACGCCTGGTACGCAACTGCTCCGCCCACAACCGTAAGGCTCTCCAGAGGGTAGTGAGGTCTGCACAACGCATCACCGGGGGCAAACTACCTGCCCTCCAGGACACCTACACCACCCGATGTCACAGGAAGGCCATAAAGATCATCAAGGACAACAACCACCCGAGCCACTGCCTCTTCACCCCGCTATCACCCAGAAGGCGAGGTCAGTACAGGTGCATCAAAGCTGGGACCGAGAGACTGAAAAACAGCTTCTATCTCAAGGCCATCAGACAGTTAAACAACCACCACTAACATTGAGTGGCTGCTGCCAAGATACTGACTCAACTCCAGCCATTTAATAATGGAAATTGATGGGAATTGATGTAAAAATGTATCACTAGCCACTTTAAACTATGCCACTTTATGTTTATATACCCTACATTACTCACCTCATATGTATATACTGTACTCTATACCATCTACTGCATCTTGCCATCTTGCATTGTAGTTGTGGAATTGTTAGGTTAGATTACTCGTTGGGTATTACTGCATTGTCGGAACTAGAAGCACAAGCATTTCGATACACTCGCATTAACATCTGCTAACCATGTGGATGTGACAAATACAATTTGATTTGATTTGTGTTGGATGGTATTTCCAGGTTCCTCTGTGTTTCTTCTGCAGGTGTTGGTTTGTTAGAAGTTTTTCCACGATAGTCTTTGGTAGTAATAGTCCAGTCAGGAAATTTTGTGCGAAATCAAGGTTTTAGGTCTGGAATTTTGAGGTTTTGATGTTGAGGTTAGTATCCTATATAAGAGCCTTGCGAACAAATTGAAGTTTATCTACATTTATCCAACTCGCATTCTATCTGTTTGCAGAAGAACTCAGGAGCCCATGAGAAAATATAGTTAGAAAAGCACACTGGTTCATCTTTTACTCATTAGTGTGTGAGAGTGTGTGTGTGTGTGTGTGTGTGTGTGTGAGTGTGCGTGCGTGTGAGAGTGCCCATGAAAGAGTCCTGCTCATCGCTAGCAGTTAAATACCTCCTCTGTGAGTATGAATAATTACAGTCATGATCATTAACAAATGATCAAAAATAGTCTCACTCTGTCTATCTTCTCTCTCTTTCTCTCTCTATTTTCTCTCTCTCCCTCTTGTCTCTCCTCTCTTCTTCCCTCTTTCATCTCTTTTCTCACGCTCTTTTTTTGTGTTTGTTTTTAACAGCTCAGCAGCCCTACACAATGTGCTTCCGGGTCAAATTCTACCCTCACGAGCCAATGAAGATCAAAGAGGAGCTCACCAGGTAGTGTGACCTTGATGCTGATTGGCTAGAGAACACTTGTCATTCATTCCCTACAGTATGACTTGTTCCTAACATTATCTGAGGCTGTCTAAGCGAGCAGACAGGAGGGTATTTGATGATGGCCTTTTCTGGTTCTATTTCATGGACAATTTGGCAGGCGATGCTGGGATAACTGCTGCTCTCTCCCAGCCCTGCCGGAAATGTACATGTTAAAAACATATTGGAAATACAAATATTATACACTAACACATTTTATTGTAATACAAATTGAATTGTAACATGTTAAAAATGCTTTCTACCCATCTTTGCTTTCAACCATCTTTGCTTTCAACCTGTCATGTCTCGCTCGAGACCCTCAGCAGTTGTGTATTGCAGACAGCACAGACAAGTCTCAGGAACTGCTCAGTGTTTTTGTGATCTGTTGAGATTGTCCAAAGGTGAAGGTGAGAGTGAGAGAGAGAGAGTGGGGCTTTGTGATTACACACTCTCACACATGTTCAGTGATTACTGTGATCATTATGAACCTGTTGTCCCAGCATGCCTCATGCTCTCCATCTGAGATGTGAAGCATCTCTATATCCCTCCCTTCAGATGCTCCTTCTTAGTGTTTTTCATCTCTGGCTGTTGTGTAAAGTGCTATTTGACATGGAGGTAAGAGCACCATTAGCTCCAGACGTAAAGTGCCGTGGAACAAGAGTTTGAGAGTCTAGGGGTTGGGGGGTGGAGATGGGACCTCTAGGGGCAGAAGTAGGGCTCTCCAACCCCAAACAGCAGCATTAGAGCATGGCCATTAGTGACGCATGGCGCTGGTCACTGGAGCATACACAGAGGCCTCTGAGTCTAAACTCTCTCGGTGTCTAACATGATGTAGTACGCATCACAGGGTGCTATGCAGGTCTACATCACCCTAGAATTCACCATTCTATGGTCTGCATGGTCTCAGAGACGCTTGGAAATGTGTCTGACTGAGTATCAGTGCAGTAAATATATTCCAGACTATTACATATGAAATACAGTAATGTAATACAGTACAAAAAAAATGCAGTACTGCACATGCATTTCATAGAAGATTCTATATTGGATTGTATGCGTTCTACTAGTCTGTGTAGTGTTTCTGGTTGCAACAGTGGCTGTGTTGTTGTTGTGGATCAATGTGCTGTCCCCATAGTAATCTGAGTGCATGGTTGACTTCACACATTCAACCACACGACAAGTCATAGAAAGAGAGCCAGAGGACAATAGTTAGAGATAGTTACATCACAGAGAAAAGAGCAACAGAGTCTTGTGAGAAGAGGAGATATGGAGTGTGTTACAGACATACTACATTTGAATGGATGTTATGTTAAAGAGAATGTCCACACAGATTTTAAAGTTTGTTTTAGAGAGAGCTGAGGATATAGTGATAGTCTATTATTGGAAAGAGGAATATTTCCTTGTGAATATGGGTAGATGTTATTGATCTGTCGGTAGCTCTAGTTATACCAGACAGCCTCTATAAATAAACCCATTCAGACGCAGTCGGCTTTTTAGTTCCATTGAGTTGTTCATGTTTTTCTTTTAATCGGCTATGCTCGGGTTTAGTCCCTGCATCTGTGGGTGAGTGTGTGCCGTCTGTGTGTGTGTGTATTAGTACAAGTTGAATCAGTGTTCTTTGTGTGCATGCCCGCGTGTTTGTTTCTGACGTGATTATGTAGGTTGTCTGTTGCCTCTGGAAGTTTTCTGGACAATGACACTCTCCGTGGTTTCTATGGTACAGATGTCTATGGTTTTTCGTCTTCTCTCCAGTAACAGGGGACACATTTGCACAAGTAATAACTGTTGAAGCCGTGTCCATTGTAACTGTGGTAGAGGTCGCCATGGTAACCGATCTCTTGTAGGGGTGATTCCCATAGCAACTGATCTCGGAGTGGTATAATTAATGGCAATGGCACATTGGTTTTAAAAATGCTTTTAGTGGATGTGGATACTGTCTTTATGGGTCATGACATGGTTCTACCACCACACAATGTTGTTTATAAATTATACTTGTGTTGAAGACCATTCATGTCATGTAAAGTGTGACAATTATGTTGATCAAGTTTGATTATTAGTTTGACAGTACCCCTTGACTTTTTCCACATTTTGTTACTTTACAGCCTTATTCTAAAATGGATTACATAGTTTTTTCCCTCATCAATCTACACACAATACCCCATAATGACAAAGAATAAAATGGGTTTTAGAAATTTGAGCAAATCTATTCAAATAAAAAACTGAAATATTACATTTACATAAGTATTCAGACCTTTTACTCTGTACTGTTGAAGCAATTTTGGCAGCGATTACAACCTCAATTATTCTTGGGTATGACGCTACAAGCTTGGTACACCTGTATTTAGGGAGTTTCTCCCATTCTTCTCTGCAGATCCTCTCAAACACTGTCAGGTTGGATGGGGAGCTTCGCTGCACAGCTATTTTCAGGTCTCTCCAGAGATGTTTGATCAGGTTCATGTCTGGGCTATGGTTGGGGCTCTCAAGGAGATTCAGAGATGTGTCACGAAGCCACTCCTACATTGTCTTGGCTGTGTGCTTAGCGTCATTGTCCTGTTGGAAGGTGAACCTTTGCCCCAGTCTGAGGTCCTGAGCGCTATGGAGCAGGTTTTCATCAAAGATCTCTCTGTACTTTGCTCCGTTCATCTTTCCATGTGTAACGGTTTTCTAGGTGTGAAGGAGAGTCGGACCAAAACACAGCGTGTAGATTGCGATCCAGGTTTATTCAACAAACGTAAACACGAATTAACACAAACACTACAAAACAATAAACATAACGAAAACCGAAACAGCCTATACTTGTCAACTAACACAGCGACAGGAACAAAGACACTAAGGACAATAACCCACAACACAACCAAAGAATATGGCTGCCTAAATATGGTTCCCAATCAGAGACAACGATAAACACCTGCCTCTGATTGAGAACCACTCCAGACAGCCATAGACTTTGCTAGATACCCCACTAAGCTACAATCCCAATACCAACACCAAAACCCCAAGACAAAACACACCACAATACAAAAACCCCATGCCACACCCTGGCCTGACCCAATACATAAAGATAAACACAAAATACTTCGACCAGGGCGTGACACCATGACTTGTCTCCCAGTCCCTGCTGCTGAAAAACATCCCCACAGCATGATGTTACCACCACCATGCTTCACTGGTTGGTGCCAATTTTCTTCCAGATGTGACTTTTGGCATTCAGGCCAAAGAGTTCAATCTTCGTTTCAACAGACCAGAGAATTATGTTTATCAGTTTTAATCAAAAATAACAAACCGGGTGTTTTCTAGCATACAGTGTTCCGCTTAGGTGCCTTTTGGCAAACTCCAAGCGGGCTGTCATGTGCCTTTTACTGAGGAGTGGCTTCTGTCTGGCCACTCTACCATAAAGACCTGATTGTTGGAGTCCTTCTGGAAGGTTCTCCCATCTCCACAGAGGAACTCGGAAGCCCTTCTCCCCCGATTGGTCAGTTTTGCTGGGCGGCCAGATACAGAAAGAGTCTTGGTGGTTCCAAATTTCTTCCATTTAAGAATGATGGATGCCACTGTGTTCTTGGGGTTACTTTCAATGCTGCAGACATTTTTTGGTACCCTTCCTCAGATCTGTGCCTCGACACAATCCTGTCTCATGGCTTGGTTTTTGCTCTGACATGTACTGTTAACTGTGGGACCTTATATAGACAGGTATGTGCCTTTCCAAATCATCCATTCAATTGAATTTACCACAGGTGGACTCCAATCAAGTTGTAGAAACATCTCAAGGATGATCAATGGAAGCAGGATGCACCTGAGCTCAATTTTGAGTCTCATAGTAAAGGGTCTGAATACTTATGTAAATACTTCTTTATTTTATTTATTATTTTTTATAAATGTGCAAAAAAAAATCAGATTGGGGTATATAATGTGTGTAGATTGATGAGGGGGAAAAAGTACTTTAATTAATTTTAGAATAAGGCTGTAATGTAACAAAATATGGATAAAGGTATGGGGTCTGAATACTTTCCGAAGGCACTTTATGCATTCAGCAAGGCGGGCTACAGTGTATCTTGAGTAACCATATGTCTATAATCACGGTATCTGTGGTTGACCCCTGTATGCGTCTCTGTGCAGGTATCTACTCTATCTGCAGCTGAAGAGGGATGTCTACCACGGGCGTCTCTTGTGCCCCTTCGCTGACGCAGCCTACCTGGGGGCCTGTATTGTACAGGGTGAGCACCGCTGTGACATCAAAACTCTCATTTACATGCACAGGAATGAACAATAGATCCGCTGTGATACCTGGCTCATTAGTACGAGTACCTTCTCAAACGATCTGAACCCCGGCCCTACTCTCCAAGCTGAGATCTCTCATCCCTACTCAAACGCTTCCGGCAGCAGAGCAATAAAACTAGAGGGAAGAAATGCAACCTGAGTAATACAACCTGACAACAGCCCAGACTAATACAACCTGACAGCAGCCCAGACTAATACAACCTGACAACAGCCCAGACTAATACAACCTGACAGCAGCCCAGACTAATACAACCTGACAGCAGCCCAGACTAATACAACCTGACAACAGCCCAGACTAATACAACCTGACAACAGCCCAGACTAATACAACCTGACAGCAGCCCAGAGTAATACAACCTGACAGCAGCCCAGACTAATACAACCTGACAACAGCCCAGACTAATACAACCTGACAGCAGCCCAGAGTAATACAACCTGACAACAGCCCAGACTAATACAACCTGACAACAGCCCAGACTAATACAACCTGACAACAGCCCAGACTAATACAACCTGACAACAGCCCAGACTAATACAACCTGACAGCAGCAGACCAACCTGAGACTAATACAACCTGACAACAGCCCAGACTAATACAACCTGACAGCAGCCCAGACTAATACAACCTGACAGCAGCCCAGACTAATACAACCTGACAACAGCCCAGACTAATACAACCTGACAACAGCCCAGACTAATACAACCTGACAGCAGCCCAGACTAATACAACCTGACAACAGCCCAGACTAATACAACCTGACAGCAGCCCAGACTAATACAACCTGACAACAGCCCAGACTAATACAACCTGACAACAGCCCAGACTAATACAACCTGACAGCAGCCCAGACTAATACAACCTGACAACAGCCCAGACTAATACAACCTGACAACAGCCCAGACTAATACAACCTGACAGCAGCCCAGACTAATACAACCTGACAACAGCCCAGACTAATACAACCTGACAGCAGCCCAGACTAATACAACCTGACAACAGCCCAGACTAATACAACCTGACAACAGCCCAGACTAATACAACCTGACAACAGCCCAGACTAATACAACCTGACAACAGCCCAGACTAATACAACCTGACAACAGCCCAGACTAATACAACCTGACAACAGCCCAGACTAATACAACCTGACAGCAGCCCAGACTAATACAACCTGACAACAGCCCAGACTAATACAACCTGACAGCAGCCCAGACTAATACAACCTGACAGCAGCCCAGACTAATACAACCTGACAACAGCCCAGAGTAATACAACCTGACAGCAGCCCAGAGTAATACAACCTGACAACAGCCCAGACTAATACAACCTGACAACAGCCCAGACTAATACAACCTGACAGCAGCCCAGACTAATACAACCTGACAACAGCCCAGACTAATACAACCTGACAGCAGCCCAGACTAATACAACCTGACAACAGCCCAGACTAATACAACCTGACAGCAGCCCAGACTAATACAACCTGACAACAGCCCAGACTAATACAACCTGACAGCAGCCCAGACTAATACAACCTGACAGCAGCCCAGACTAATACAACCTGACAACAGCCCAGACTAATACAACCTGACAACAGCCCAGACTAATGTAACAATGTCTGGAATCACAACCTGACAGCAGCCCAGACTAATACAACCTGACAATAGCCCAGACTAATACAACCTGACAGCAGCCCAGACTAATACAACCTGACAACAGCCCAGACTAATACAACCTGACAACAGCCCAGACTAATACAACCTGACAGCAGCCCAGACTAATACAACCTGACAACAGCCCAGACTAATACAACCTGACAACAGCCCAGACTAATACAACCTGACAACAGCCCAGACTAATACAACCTGACAACAGCCCAGACTAATACAACCTGACAACAGCCCAGACTAATACAACCTGACAACAGCCCAGACTAATACAACCTGACAACAGCCCAGACTAATACAACCTGACAACAGCCCAGACTAATACAACCTGACAACAGCCCAGACTAATACAACCTGACAACAGCCCAGACTAATACAACCTGACAGCAGCCCAGACTAATACAACCTGACAACAGCCCAGAGTAATACAACCTGACAGCAGCCCAGACTAATACAACTTTCAATGCTGCAGACATTTTTGGTACTGACAACAGCCCAGACTAATACAACCTGACAGCAGCCCAGACTAATACAACCTGACAACAGCCCAGACTAATACAACCTGACAACAGCCCAGACTAATACAACCTGACAACAGCCCAGACTAATACAACCTGACAGCAGCCCAGACTAATACAACCTGACAGCAGTCCAGACTAATACAACCTGACAACAGCCCAGACTAATACAACCTGACAGCAGCCCAGACTAATACAACCTGACAACAGCCCAGACTAATACAACCTGACAGCAGCCCAGACTAATACAACCTGACAACAGCCCAGACTAATACAACCTGACAGCAGCCCAGACTAATACAACCTGACAGCAGCCCAGACTAATACAACCTGACAACAGCCCAGACTAATACAACCTGACAACAGCCCAGACTAATACAACCTGACAGCAGCCCAGACTAATACAACCTGACAGCAGCCCAGACTAATACAACCTGACAACAGCCCAGACTAATACAACCTGACAACAGCCCAGACTAATACAACCTGACAGCAGCCCAGACTAATACAACCTGACAGCAGCCCAGACTAATACAACCTGACAACAGCCCAGACTAATACAACCTGACAGCAGCCCAGACTAATACAACCTGACAACAGCCCAGACTAATACAACCTGACAGCAGCCCAGACTAATACAACCTGACAGCAGCCCAGACTAATACAACCTGACAACAGCCCAGACTAATACAACCTGACAACAGCCCAGACTAATACAACCTGACAACAGCCCAGACTAATACAACCTGACAGCAGCCCAGACTAATACAACCTGAAAGCAGCCCAGAGTAATACAACCTGACAGCAGCCCAGACTAATACAACCTGACAGCAGCCCAGACTAATACAACCTGACAGCAGCCCAGACTAATACAACCTGACAGCAGCCCAGACTAATACAACCTGACAACAGCCCAGACTAATACAACCTGACAGCAGCCCAGACTAATACAACCTGACAGCAGCCCAGAGTAATACAACCTGACAGCAGCCCAGAGTAATACAACCTGACAGCAGCCCAGAGTAATACAACCTGACAGCAGCCCAGACTAATACAACCTGACAGCAGCCCAGACTAATACAACCTGACAACAGCCCAGACTAATACAACCTGACAGCAGCCCAGACTAATACAACCTGACAGCAGCCCAGACTAATACAACCTGACAGCAGCCCAGACTAATACAACCTGACAGCAGCCCAGACTAATACAACCTGACAGCAGCCCAGACTAATACAACCTGACAGCAGCCCAGACTAATACAACCTGACAGCAGCCCAGAGTAATACAACCTGACAGCAGCCCAGAGTAATACAACCTGACAGCAGCCCAGACTAATACAACCTGACAGCAGCCCAGACTAATACAACCTGACAGCAGCCCAGACTAATACAACCTGACAGCAGCCCAGACTAATACAACCTGACAGCAGCCCAGACTAATACAACCTGACAGCAGCCCAGACTAATACAACCTGACAGCAGCCCAGACTAATACAACCTGACAGCAGCCCAGACTAATACAACCTGACAGCAGCCCAGACTAATACAACCTGACAGCAGCCCAGACTAATACAACCTGACAACAGCCCAGACTAATACAACCTGACAGCAGCCCAGACTAATACAACCTGACAGCAGCCCAGACTAATACAACCTGACAGCAGCCCAGACTAATACAACCTGACAACAGCCCAGACTAATACAACCTGACAGCAGCCCAGACTAATACAACCTGACAGCAGCCCAGACTAATACAACCTGACAACAGCCCAGACTAATACAACCTGACAGCAGCCCAGACTAATACAACCTGACAGCAGCCCAGACTAATACAACCTGACAACAGCCCAGACTAATACAACCTGACAACAGCCCAGACTAATACAACCTGACAGCAGCCCAGACTAATACAACCTGACAGCAGCCCAGACTAATACAACCTGACAACAGCCCAGACTAATACAACCTGACAGCAGCCCAGACTAATACAACCTGACAGCAGCCCAGACTAATACAACCTGACAACAGCCCAGACTAATACAACCTGACAACAGCCCAGACTAATACAACCTGACAGCAGCCCAGACTAATACAACCTGACAGCAGCCCAGACTAATACAACCTGACAGCAGCCCAGACTAATACAACCTGACAGCAGCCCAGACTAATACAACCTGACAACAGCCCAGACTAATACAACCTGACAGCAGCCCAGAGTAATACAACCTGACAACAGCCCAGAGTAATACAACCTGACAGCAGCCCAGACTAATACAACCTGACAGCAGCCCAGAGTAATACAACCTGACAACAGCCCAGACTAATACAACCTGACAGCAGCCCAGACTAATACAACCTGACAGCAGCCCAGAGTAATACAACCTGACAGCAGCCCAGAGTAATACAACCTGACAGCAGCCCAGAGTAATACAACCTGACAGCAGCCCAGAGTAATACAACCTGACAGCAGCCCAGAGTAATACAACCTGACAACAGCCCAGAGTAATACAACCTGACAGCAGCCCAGACTAATACAACCTGACAGCAGCCCAGACTAATACAACCTGACAGCAGCCCAGAGTAATACAACCTGACAGCAGCCCAGAGTAATACAACCTGACAGCAGCCCAGAGTAATACAACCTGACAACAGCCCAGACTAATACAACCTGACAACAGCCCAGACTAATACAACCTGACAGCAGCCCAGAGTAATACAACCTGACAGCAGCCCAGAGTAATACAACCTGACAACAGCCCAGACTAATACAACCTGACAGCAGCCCAGAGTAATACAACCTGACAGCAGCCCAGACTAATACAACCTGACAGCAGCCCAGACTAATACAACCTGACAGCAGCCCAGACTAATACAACCTGACAGCAGCCCAGAGTAATACAACCTGACAGCAGCCCAGACTAATACAACCTGACAGCAGCCCAGAGTAATACAACCTGACAGCAGCCCAGAGTAATACAACCTGACAGCAGCCCAGACTAATACAACCTGACAGCAGCCCAGACTAATACAACCTGACAGCAGCCCAGAGTAATACAACCTGACAGCAGCCCAGACTAATACAACCTGACAGCAGCCCAGAGTAATACAACCTGACAGCAGCCCAGAGTAATAGACCTCAACACTTAAGCTGACACACATCCAACCATCCCTGAACAACTCCATGGTGCCAATTAACAGCACAGTGAGAGTCTCAGGCTGGTAGTGTTTGATGTGGGTTCCAAAAGGATTGAACTATGTCATATCACTAACTAATCCCCATGTCTGTTACAACATACAGTATATCTTAGCCCCTACTCTTTTGACTGGCTGGGCTCCCTAGAGAGGAGAATATGATGAAGTGAGCAGAGGTAGCTATGTATGCGTCCCAAATGACGCCCTGGCGAAAAGTAGTGCACTAAATAGGGAACAGGGTACCATTTGGGACGCATCCATAGCTACCTCAGCTCACTTCATCATATTCTCCTCTCTAGGGAGCCCAGCCAGTCAAAAGTAGTGCACTATGTAGGGTATAGGGTGCCATTTGGGAAACAGACTAACTGATGTAGTTAAAGCACAGGGCCTCCTGCTGGTCGTTATCAGTACTGCTGTTTAATGAGAACGAGTCCCCATGTATACGTTGTTAGGCTGTTAGTAAAGTGATGTGTGTTAGCTGCAGGATAAGCCTGTAATAAAGCTACAGGTACATTGCACTGCTAACCGTTTTATAACACTCTGCGAACGGTTTCATAACCCTCTGATAACCGTTTCATAACCCTCTGCTAACCGTTTCATAATCCTCTGATAACCATTTCATAACCACTGCTAACCGCTTCATAACCCTCTGCTAACCATGTCATAACCCTTCCCAGCTGAACTGGGGGACTATGACCAAGACGAACACCCGCCAGACTACATCCAAGACTTCAAACTGTTCCCCAAGCAGTCGCTTAAACTGGAGAGGAAGATCATCGATATTCACAAGAACGAGCTGAGGTATTGTGGGATTTGTAGTCTAACAAATACTGTGTCTAACAACTACAACACTGAAACACCTTGACACCTGAATACAACAGCATCCACTGTAAACACTAAGTTGGCATCATGACATCAGCAGAATTTTACTTAGATTTTACTGACTTCCTCTCTTCTTCTTCTCAGCTGCTATTAAACAGAAATAGGGTCCCAAATGGTTTTACAACCTTCTGAATTTTTCGCTACACCTGCATTTTATCATTCTTTGCCAGCACATCATAAATAGTGCAAACACCACTGAAGTGAAACTGTAAAACACGTCATCGACTCCAGCAGCTGATCTAACCACATCTCTGACATGCAGACACACACAGACACAGGCAGACACACACAGACACACACAGACACACACAGACACACACAGACACAGGCAGACACACACAGACACACACAGACACACACAGACACATGCAGACACACACAGACACACACAGACACATGCAGACACACATGCAGACACACGCAGACACACATACAGACACACATACAGACACATGCAGACACACACAGACAGACACACCTACAGACACACATGCAGACACACACAGACACACATACAGACACACATGCAGACACACACAGACACACATACAGACACACACACAGGCACACACAGACGCACATACAGATACATACAGACAGATGCAAGCAGACACATGGAGACACATGGAGACACACATACAGACGCACATACAGACACATGTACAGAAACACATACAGACACACATACAGACACATACAGACACATACAGACACATACAGACACATGTACAGAAACACATACAGACACACATACAGACACATACAGACACATACAGACACATGCAGACACATGTACAGAAACACATACAGACACACATACAGACACATGCAGACATATACAGACACACACACAGACACACACAGACACACACAGACACACACAGACACACACAGACACATACAGACACATACAGACACATACAGACACATACAGACACATACAGACACATGTACAGAAACACATACAGACACACATACAGACACATACAGACACATACAGACACATACAGACACATGCAGACATATACAGACACACGCAAACACACACAGACACACATACAGACACATGTACAGAAACACATACAGACACATGTACAGAAACACATACAGACACACATACAGACACATGTACAGAAACACATACAGACACACATACAGACACATGTACAGAAACACATACAGAAACACATACAGACACACATACAGACACATGTACAGAAACACATACAGACACACATACAGACACATACAGACACATGGCTGGGACAGAGGGCACATGGGACCAGACACACATGGGACCAGACACATGGGACAGAGGGCACATGGGACAGACACACATGGGACAGACACATACAGACACATGTACAGAAACACATACAGACACAGGTACAGAAACACATACAGACCACACATGACAGACACATACAGACACACAGAAACACATACAGACACATACAGACACATGTACAGAAACACATGGCAGGGACCACAGGGACACATACAGACACATGTACAGAAACACAGAGGGTACAGACACATGGGACCAGACACATGGCAGGGACACATACAGACCACATGGCTGGCTGGGACACAGAGGGCTGGCTGGGACCAGAGGGCAGACACATACAGACACATGTACAGAAACACATACAGACACATGCAGGGACCAGAGGGTGCTGGGACCAGACACATGCAGGATACAGACACTGGCTGGGACCAGAGGGTTGGCTGGGACCAGAGGATGTAATGCTGGCTGGGACCAGAGGGCTGGCTGGGACCAGATTATGGGACCATGGGCTGGCTGGGACCAGAGGGCTGGCTGGGACCAGAGGGCTGGCTGGGACCAGAGGGATGGCTGGGACCAGAGGGCTGGCTGGGACCAGAGGGTTGGCTGGGACCAGAGGGCTGGCTGGGACCAGAGGGCTGGCTGGCTGGGACCAGAGGGCTGGCTGGAACCAGAGGGCTGGCTGGGACTGGCTGGGACCAGAGGGCTGGCTGGGACCAGAGGGCTGGCTGGGACCAGAGGGCTGGCTGGGACCAGAGGGTTGGCTGGGACCAGAGGGTTGGCTGGGACCAGAGGGTTGGCTGGGACCAGAGGGTTGGCTGGGACCAGAGGGCTGGCTGGGACCAGAGGGCTGGCTGGGACCAGAGGGCTGGCTGGGACCAGAGGGCTGGCTGGGACCAGAGGGCTGGCTGGGACCAGAGGGCTGGCTGGGACCAGAGGGTTGGCTGGGACCAGAGGGTTGGCTGGGACCAGAGGGTTGGCTGGGACCAGAGGGCTGGCTGGGACCAGAGGGCTGGCTGGGACCAGAGGGTTGGCTGGGACCAGAGGGTTGGCTGGGACCAGAGGGTTGTGTTTACAGGCGTTATAATATAAACTGAGACTCAGGCAGGTTGATTTAGAGCCAACAGCAGAGAAGCAGCATGCGTCACCTAGGTGCTTTGCCAAGCACCACTTCAATTAATGAACATAAGCAAAGACTCATTACTCCAAATACAAGCTGCTGAGCAACATCTCTGGTAATCTAGAGATGGGCTAACACTGAGACAACAACAGAAATGTAAAGCTAGCATTAGAATATCCTTCTACATTATAGTTATATTTCTCAGACATTACTTTAGCACTGACAGACATGATTTGTGTTTATGGAGCACTCACCTCAAACACAAAGTGGTTTCTATTGGGGTAATAACTGTGCCCCATGTCTGTTACACCCATGGTGTTCAACCAGCCTGCAGGTTTACTACTAACTGTTCTCCTGTCCCACAGGGGGCAGTGTTCTGCTGTGGCCGAGCTTCATCTCCTCCAGAGGGCACACAACCTGGAGACATACGGAGTGGACCCTCACCCCTGCAAAGTACAGCACACCACTTCTCCCTCGAACTCTCACCTTTATTTTCCATGTCCTTTATTCCAGTGTAGCAACTGTGACTTAGAATCAATGATTGTACGATTGATTAAACAGCTTGTATTGAGTTGTCAGTCCACATTGACATGTAGTGCGCTCACATCAAACATTCAAACCAATTTGATTTAAATTTCTCTGCCAATCGTTGTTGATTTCACACACCTTCCTTTTTCTTTCAGATTGGATGTTTTGTCTATCTGTTGAACTCAGTCTCCTTCTGATTGGACAGTGTGTTTCTTAATGAGTGTAACATGACGGCTGTGATCGAGACTTGTGTTCCTCTGCTTCCCTCTCATCCTCTCTGGCTGAGTTTACACAGGCAGACAAATTCTGATCTTTTTTTCACAAATTGGTCTTTTGATCAATCAGATCAATCTCCCCCAAAAAATCTGATATGAAAAGATCTGATGTGATTGGTCAAAAGACCAAAAATGGAAAGTGGAAAAAATATCAGAATTGTGCTGCCTGTGTAAACGCAGCCATAGTGACTCACTGTGTGAATGGGAAACTCTGACAGCCAGGGTATCAAAGCACTCTAAGCTGATTAAAGGAGATATTTAATTTATTTTGTTTGAGGATTCGCTTATCTGTTCTGCCTCTGTCATAAAACCTTTTAATTCAGGAATGAACTGCAGCTGTGGCTTAAGCCTGAGACAGTGTATCACCATCCATTTACTGCAGCCAGAGAGGAAGAGAGGGGAGCAGAGGAACAGTTTCCATCACAGCTGTTCCACTCATTAAGAAACACACTGTCCAAGCAGAAGGAGACCGAGGCCTATACATGACAGTGAGGCTTGCATTGGAATGACGTGTAGTCAAGACGAGTCATTTTCAGCCTTCTGCAGTAATAAACATTGAGATCACCTCCTCGGCAGCTGTCTGTGCATGCCTGATTGGTATACATGGGTAACTTCTACCTTCACAGAGCTTTGTTGTGTGTGTCTGCAGGACTTCACAGGATCCACAGCCTTCCTGGGATTTACAGCCACTGGGTTTGTGGTGTTCCAGGGAAACAAGAGAATCCACCTGCTCAAATGGTAATCCTTCACCTCTCACCAATAACCTCTAACCTATGACCTCTTCACTACCAGAACAGTGGTGGTGTGATTCTTAAGTCTCATAATTGCCATCGTTTACTATTCTAGGGCTGATGTCAACAAACTGAAGTTTGAGGGGAAAACATTCTATGTCATTGGAATTCAGAAAGAGGTATGTCACAAAATCTCTTTTGTGTTTGCAAACACAAAAAACAGATTTTCTAAATATATTTCCTACCAGAGATTTTCCCCCAACATAACTCTGTCGTATAATATTAGTCACTTCCTGTGTCTCTATGTTCTACTACTGTGTGAGTGTCTCTGGGTTTCTAGTGTGAGACTGAGTGTGAGAGTAATTTGTTGCACTTTCAGATCTCTCTCACGGGCAGGATGCACTGTAACATGGTGGGTGTACGATGTCTAACCCCACACCCCTGCCCTGACATCTCCCATGCCTAAAATTAACTAGTAGGATGTCATCAAAAAAAAGAATGGAACTATAGTCGAATCGGAGCCCCAAAGTCATTCTACATTCTACATGACATTGTGCTTGTTTGAGTAAAAAATCAACAGGTCTCAGGGAAGGTGATTTGTAGTAATACGTGGTGTTTAGCCAGCTGACATGTACCACAGAGAGTCTTTGTGAGCCATTCAATGGATGTAATGTTTTCAGAACTGGCCTCACTCTCTATATACTCTCTTAAAGATTTCTTTCTTCTATCATTCTATTGGCGATTATCTCTGTCTGGGCTGTAGTTCCACTCTGCCATCGGCTGCCTGTCCTGTTTCAATGCCTGAGATCTAGACAGATACATTGATGCTCAGATGTAGTTAATGTTCAGTCCAGTCTCACGGATTAGCCTGCTGCTTTATAATCACGCACACGCACGCACGCTTGCACACACACACACACACACACACAGGTGTCCTCTCACTAAAACATTCAATTTGGTCCTCTGGAGCCTGAATGTTAGCTGTTTTTGGGGAAACCAGGTGTTTGCACTCTGAGCAATGAGTGACATAAACCAGGTCTGTGTACTCTGAGCAATGAGTGACATAAACCAGGTGTGTGTGTAACAGTATAATTTTAAACCGTCGCCTCGCCCATACCAGGGCGCGAACCAGGGACCTTCTGCACACATCAACAACAGTCACCCTCGAAGCATCGTTACCCATCGCTCCACAAAAGCCGCGGCCCTTGCAGAGCAAGGGGAACTACTACTTCAAGGTCTCAGAGCAAGTGACGTAACCGATTGAAACGCTATTTAGCGCACACCGCTAACTAAGCTAGCCGTTTCACATCCGTTACATGTGCACTCTGAGCAATGAGTGACATAAACCAGGTGTGTGCAGTCTGAGCAATGAGTGACATAAACCAGGTGTGTGCACTCTGAGCAATGAGTGACATAAACCAGGTGTGTGCACACTGAGCAATGAGTGACATAAACCAGGTGTGTGTACTCTGAGCAATGAGTGACATAAACCAGGTGTGTGCACTCTGAGCAATGAGTGACATAAACCAGGTGTGTGCACACTGAGCAATGAGTGACATAAACCAGGTGTGTGCACTCTGAGCAATGAGTGACATAAACCAGGTGTGTGCACTCTGAGCAATGAGTGACATAAACCAGGTGTGTGTACTCTGAGCAGTGAGTGACATAAACCAGGTGTGTGCACTCTGAGCAATGAGTGACATAAACCAGGTGTGTGTACTCTGAGCAATGAGTGACATAAACCAGGTGTGTGCACACTGAGCAATGAGTGACATAAACCAGGTGTGTGCACTCTGAGCAATGAGTGACATAAACCAGGTGTGTGCACTCTGAGCAATGAGTGACATAAACATTTACATTTACATTTAAGTCATTTAGCAGACGCTCTATACCAGGTGTGTGCACACTGAGCAATGAGTGACATAAACCAGGTGTGTGCACTCTGAGCAATGAGTGACATAAACCAGGTGTGTGCACACTGAGCAATGAGTGACATAAACCAGGTGTGTGCACTCTGAGCAATGAGTGACATAAACCAGGTGTGTGTACTCTGAGCAATGAGTGACATAAACCAGGTGTGTGTACTCTGAGCAATGAGTGACATAAACCAGGTGTGTGCACTGAGCAATGAGTGACATAAACCAGGTGTGTGCACTGAGCAATGAGTGACATAAACCAGGTGTGTGCACTCTGAGCAATGAATGACATAAACCAGGTGTGTGCACTCTGAGCAATGAGTGACATAAACCAGGTGTGTGTACTCTGAGCAATGAGTGACATAAACCAGGTGTGTGCAGTCTGAGCAATGAGTGACATAAACCAGGTGTGTGCACACTGAGCAATGAGTGACATAAACCAGGTGTGTGCACTCTGAGCAATGAGTGACATAAACCAGGTGTGTGCACTCTGAGCAACCCATGGGTTGAAGCGAAGATCTAAATCAACAGCTGGACATGTCATTTCAGACACCTTTATAACAGCTTATTTCAGACAGCTTTATAGCAGCTAATTTCAGACAGCTTTATGGCAGCTCATTTCAGACAGCTTTATGGCAGCTCATTTCAGACAGCTTTATGGCAGCTCATTTCGCTTGTAGTCTGTTGGTCTGTCTGGCTGAAGATGCAGTTTTATCTTTGTGTTTCTGTCTCTTCTCTCTGTGTGTACATATCCATCGCTGGTGAGTAAACACACTCACACACACCATTTGCATCCCCCCCAACACCCCAATGCTGACCCCTTCCAAACATTCTCACATTCTCCACACCACGAAGAACCTCTCTGTTCTTCGCTCCCCCGGGTTGTTGTGTGGGTTGGGTTTGATTCATTTGATTTGACTGCTTGGCTTTTTGTTGGACTGCTCTTTGGTCTTGGTGGTGCAGGAGCGTTTGGTTTGACAATCATCAACCAATAGCATGGAGCCCCTGTGACGGCTCGCTGTACTTCAGAAAAGAAATACATCCGTCAAGTCTTATTCTGTCTTATTATGTAATACATGTTTAATATCCTTAATTACTTATTAAACAGTTTGGCGGTTTGATGAACTGTTTGTTTCCCTTGGTGTGTGTGTGTGTGTGTGTGTGTGTGTGTGTGTGTGTGTGTGTGTGTGTGTGTGTGTGTGTGTGTGTGTGTGTGTGTGTGTGTGTGTGTGTGTGTGTGTGTGTGTGTGTGTGTGTGTGTGTGCGAGTGAGTGCCTAGTGCAGTAAGGTGTATCTTATTATGATTTAATCATGCATCGATCCGCAGTCTCGCTCTTCCTGGAACAGTTTATACCCTGTGCCACTGCATGATCTCACTCTGCCCTCATCTCTGCCAACTTCTCACGGAGAACATGTTCCATTGAACATGTTTAAGACTTGTTGTGATCCCATGGAAACTCCCCTGAACGTGTGTTTAACACGCACACAGTCCTGCTAGCTGAACACACATGTAGCACACACACATGGTCACTGCCGCACATAACCACTTCACTGTGTGCTGGGACTCTGAGGGCTGAAGCAGTGGCTGACCACCCCAAACCTCCAGATGTAGAAATCCTCCTTACACTCGTTTACAGTATCAGTGCAACAGCAGGTTAATACATTTTAGACTGTGACACCGGCTGCATCCCCAATGGCACCCTATTCCCTTTATAGTGCACGACTGTTGACCTGGGCCCCTCTGGTTGTAGTGCACTATATAGAGGATTGGATGCCATTTGGAATTTAACCAAAGTGTAACAGCATTGGAATGGGGGAATTCATCACCAAATCTTATGTTTAGGGAAAGGTGTTCAGTCTTATAGGAAAGTATTACTGTTCAATTGTTACAGTGGTTAAGTCTCTGTCAGTATTAGTGTTACAGTGGTTAAGTCTCTGTCAGTATTAGTGTTACAGTGGTTAAGTCTCTGTCAGTATTAGTGTTACAGTGGTTAAGTCTCTTGTCAGTATTAGTGTTACAGTGGTTAAGTCTCTTGTCAGTATTAGTGTTACAGTGGTTAAGTCTCTGTCAGTATTAGTGTTACAGTGGTTAAGTCTCTGTCAGTATTAGTGTTACAGTGGTTAAGTCTCTGTCAGTATTAGTGTTACAGTGGTTAAGTCTCTGTCAGTATTAGTGTTACAGTGGTTAAGTCTCTGTCAGTATTAGTGTTACAGTGGTTAAGTCTCTGTCAGTATTAGTGTTACAGTGGTTAAGTCTCTGTCAGTATTAGTGTTACAGTGGTTAAGTCTCTGTCAGTATTAGTGTTACAGTGGTTAAGTCTCTGTCAGTATTAGTGTTACAGTGGTTAAGTCTCTGTCAGTATTAGTGTTACAGTGGTTAAGTCTCTTGTCAGTATTAGTGTTACAGTGGTTAAGTCTCTGTCAGTATTAGTGTTACAGTGGTTAAGTCTCTGTCAGTATTAGTGTTACAGTGGTTAAGTCTCTGTCAGTATTAGTGTTACAGTGGTTAAGTCTCTGTCAGTATTAGTGTTACAGTGGTTAAGTCTCTGTCAGTATTAGTGTTACAGTGGTTAAGTCTCTGTCAGTATTAGTGTTACAGTGGTTAAGTCTCTGTCAGTATTAGTGTTACAGTGGTTAAGTCTCTTGTCAGTATTAGTGTTACAGTGGTTAAGTCTCTGTCAGTATTAGTGTTACAGTGGTTAAGTCTCTTGTCAGTATTAGTGTTACAGTGGTTAAGTCTCTGTCAGTATTAGTGTTACAGTGGTTAAGTCTCTGTCAGTATTCGTGTTACAGTGGTTAAGTCTCTTGTCAGTATTAGTGTTACAGTGGTTAAGTCTCTGTCAGTATTAGTGTTACAGTGGTTAAGTCTCTTGTCAGTATTAGTGTTACAGTGGTTAAGTCTCTGTCAGTATTAGTGTTACAGTGGTTAAGTCTCTGTCAGTATTAGTGTTACAGTGGTTAAGTCTCTGTCAGTATTAGTGTTACAGTGGTTAAGTCTCTGTCAGTATTAGTGTTACAGTGGTTAAGTCTCTGTCAGTATTAGTGTTACAGTGGTTAAGTCTCTGTCAGTATTAGTGTTACAGTGGTTAAGTCTCTGTCAGTATTAGTGTTACAGTGGTTAAGTCTCTGTCAGTATTAGTGTTACAGTGGTTAAGTCTCTGTCAGTATTAGTGTTACAGTGGTTAAGTCTCTGTCAGTATTAGTGTTACAGTGGTTAAGTCTCTGTCAGTATTAGTGTTACAGTGGTTAAGTCTCTGTAAGTATTAGTGTTACAGTGGTTAAGTCTCTGTCAGTATTAGTGTTACAGTGGTTAAGTCTCTGTCAGTATTAGTGTTACAGTGGTTAAGTCTCTGTCAGTATTAGTGTTACAGTGGTTAAGTCTCTGTCAGTATTAGTGTGACAGTGGTTAAGTCTCTGTCAGTATTAGTGTTACAGTGGTTAAGTCTCTGTCAGTATTAGTGTTACAGTGGTTAAGTCTCTGTCAGTATTAGTGTCACAGTAGTTAAGTCTCTTGTCAGTATTAGTGTTACAGTGGTTAAGTCTCTGTCAGTATTAGTGTTACAGTGGTTAAGTCTCTGTCAGTATTAGTGTTACAGTGGTTAAGTCTCTGTCAGTATTAGTGTCACAGTAGTTAAGTCTCTTGTCAGTATTAGTGTTACAGTGGTTAAGTCTCTTGTCAGTATTAGTGTTACAGTGGTTAAGTCTCTGTCAGTATTAGTGTTACAGTGGTTAAGTCTCTGTCAGTATTAGTGTTACAGAGGTTAAGTCTCTGTCAGTATTAGTGTTACAGAGGTTAAGTCTCTGTCAGTATTAGTGTTACAGTGGTTAAGTCTCTGTCAGTATTAGTGTTACAGAGGTTAAGTCTCTGTCAGTATTAGTGTTACAGTGGTTAAGTCTCTGTCAGTATTAGTGTTCCATTGTTACAGTGGTTAAGTCGCTGTCAGTATTAGTGTTACAGAGGTTAAGTCTCTGTCAATATTAGTGTTACAGTGGTTAAGTCTCTGTCAGTATTAGTGTTCCATTGTTACAGTGGTTAAGTCTCTGTCAGTATTAGCATGACAGTGGTTAAGTCTCTGTCAGTATTAGTGTTACAGTGGTTAAGTCTGTCCAGGTCAGGGAACGTCTGTGTCTTTGATCTCTGCTGTCAGGCTCTGGATCTGCTCTGTGCTCTGTAATGCTGCGGATACCATTGATCTGCCGTCTCATATTACCAGACAGAGAGCAGATAACTGGACTGTTACTGGAATTGATCCCCATCTTATCCCCAGCTCTGCCCATAAACTCCCTCACACCCGTGGCCTTTTAAGAGCTGCTTAGTGCTGGTAGTGCACAAGTCTACTGCTCTCCACCTCCACATCTCCCTAACAGGCTGAGTATAGGTCTGGGGCAGCACTTTGCACAGCTCACTCTCAACATGTTCAGCACTTTGTTGGATGCCTCGTCCTAATTCACTGTCTTCCTCTGCTTGGTTCATCTCCTTCCATCACTCTCTCTCTCTCTCTCTCTCTCTCTCTCTCTCTCTCTCTCTCTGTCTCTCTCTCTCTCTCTCTCTCTCATTCTGTCTGTCTCTCTCTTTCTATTGTTCTCTCTCTCCACCCCTCTCTCTCTTTCTATCGGTCTCTCTCTCTCTCCATCTCTCTCTCTCTCTCTCTCTCTCTCTCTCTCTGTCTGTCTGTCTATCTGTCTGTCTGTCTCTTTCTCTCTGTCTGTCTGTCTCTCTCTCCCTCTCTCTCTTTCTATCAATCTCTCTCTCGCTCTCGCTCTCGCTCTCTCTCTCATTCTGTCTGTCTGTCTCTCTCTTTCTATCGTTCTCTCTCTCCACCCCTCTCTCGTTCTCTCTTTCTCTCACTCTATCTCTCTGCAGAAGAAACTGGTGCTGACGTTCCACACCTCTACCCCAGCGGCGTGTAAACATTTGTGGAAGTGTGGGGTGGAGAACCAAGCATTTTACAAGTGAGTCCCACAAAACACTGCAACACTTTCATATTCATCTCTCTATCAAAGGTGGAACTTGTGTGTGTGTTTGGACGTGTTTAACTATTCTTGTGAAGACCCCACACAAGGATAGCAGTACAAGACTGTGTGTGTGTGTGTGTGTGTGTGTGTGTGTGTGTGTGTGTGTGTGTGTGTGTGTGTGTGTGTGTGTGTGTGTGTGTGTGTGTGTGTGTGTGTGTGTGTGTGTGTGTGTGTGTGTGTGTGTACAAGTTTTACTATACTTGTAAGTATCAGAAGTCCTCACAAGAATAGCAAACCAACTGGAATTCAGAGAAGTGAGGACATTTTGCTGGTCCTCACTTGTAAAGGTTAGGGGTTATGGTTAAGATTAGGGTTCAAGTTAAGGTAAGGGGTAGCGCTTAGGGAAAATAGGATAATTATTATTATTATATTTTTTTTACCCCCTTTTCTCCCCAATTACGTGGTATCCAATTGTTAGTAGTTACTATCTTGTACGGGTTCGGGAGAGACGAAGGTCGAAAGCCACGCGTCCTCCTAAACACAACCCAACCAAGCCACAACTGCTTCTTAACACAGTGCGCATCCAACCCGGAAGCCAGCTTCACCAATGTGTCAGAGGAAACACTGTGCACCTGTCGACCTGGTTAGCGTGCACTGTGCCCAGCCCTCCACAGGAGTCGCTGGTGCGCGATGAGACAAGGATATCCCTACCGGCCAAACCCTCCCTAACCCGGACGACGCTAGGCCAATTGTGCCCAGAGCCTGGGCGCGAACCCAGAGTCTCTGGTGGCAGGAAAATAGGATTTTGAATGGGAATCAATTGTTGGTCCCCAAAAATTCCTCACAAGTATAGTAAGACATGGCTGTGTGTGTTTGTCTGTGTGTTTGTCTGTGTGTGTATGTGTGTGTGCGCGTAGGCACTAGCCAGGTTGATTTGTGGCTGCAGACTGCTGTTGTCAGTAGTTTAATCCAGAGTTATGAGTGTGACTGGCTGGATGGATGGATGGGGTTGGATGGAAGGGGTGGAGGGTTGGAAAGACAGACAGCACTGGCCCACAGGGCCAGCACCTGAGCCTGGCTCCTGATTGCTTTTTTCTGGCTCCCGGGGGCTCGAGTTTCCCTGTTCCTCAGCAGAGAGGCAGGCTTGGATGTCAGATCAGAGCTCGTTAATCAAATGAGACTGAATTGAATTTAGAAAATGGCAGTCAAAGAGAGAACTGTGAAGTGCTGTCCTGGCACACATGAACCTTTTTGACAGGACCAACTAGACTGGATACCTGTGAAGTCCTATGAGTTCCTTTTTGACAGGACCAACTAGACTGGATACCTGTAAAGTTCTATGAGGTCCTTTTTGAAAGAACTAACTAGACAAACAACTAGAACTAGAAACAAACATTACATTTGGATACCTGTCAAGTCCTATGAGTTCCTAAATGCCAAATATAACTAATGAATCAATGTGCCATCTTGCTCAACAAACAATTATCTCCGTCTCTTTGACAGATGTGCAAAGTCAAGCCAGATCAAGACTGTGTCCAGCAGTAATATTTTCTTCAAGGGAAGCAGGTTTCGGTACAGGTGCGACATTGAATTCTTGGCTGTGTCACTGAGCCTTACTAAGCCAAGCTGTGTCCAGATAAATGCCCCTAGACTTATGTATTGTTTGTTTTGATCATTTCCCAAAGCATTTAACATGGCTTACATGCTACGTATCTCTTCATTTCAGCAGCTGGATAAGTGCCCTTGAGCAAGGCCCTTAACCATAATTGCTCCTGTAAGTCGCATTTGAAAGAGGGTCTGCTAAAATTAAAATGTAAAAGTCATGTTTTTCCCCCAATATGGACTAGGTCTAGGTAACATACTGTATAACATGTTGATATGATCTCAAGTTTGGGGACAATGTTTGGATTAAGGTTGATTTCCTGCTTTGGTGTAACTTTACCCTGTGTGATACAGTACACACTGTAGAACTACACCTAGACAAAGTCACACTGTAGAACTACACCTAGACAAAGTCACACTGTAGAACTACACCTAGACAAAGTCACACTGTAGAACTACACCTAGACAAAGTCACACTATAGATCTACACCAAGACAAATTCACACTGTAGAACTACACCAAGACAAAGTCACACTGTAGATCTACACCAAGACAAAGTCACACTGTAGAACTACACCTAGACAAAGTCACACTGTAGATCTACACCAAGACAAAGTCACACTGTAGAACTACACCTAGACAAAGTCACACTGCTGATCTACACCTAGACAAAGTCACACTGTAGAACTACACCTAGACAAAGTCACACTGTAGATCTACACCAAGACAAAGTCACACTGTAGAACTACACCTAGACAAAGTCACACTGTAGATCTACACCTAGACAAAGTCACACTGTAGAACTACACCTAGACAAAGTCACACTTTAGAACTACACCAAAATGACACTGTAGATTTTCACCAAGACAAAGTCACACTGCAAAGAAAGTCAATGGAACTACAGCTCCAAAGATCACAGAGAACTACACCAAGACAAAGGTCAGACTGTAGAACTACACCTAGACAAAGTCACACTGTAGATCTACACCAAGAAAATGTCACACTGTTTAGATCTACAAATCAGAAACAACTGCTGATTATACCATGACAAAGTTACACTTTGGATCAGACCTAGAAAAGTCACCCTGTCAACTACACTGAGCCACAAAAACCTGACAAAACATGGAGAACTACACCTGTCCCAGTCACTTATTGCCTCCAAAATGACATTTTGTTTTTCTCTTTAGTGGAAGAGTTGCAAAAGAAGTAATGGAAGCCAGCTCCAAGATCCAGAGAGAGCCACCAGAGGTGCATAGGTGAGAGAGAGAACAGAACCTCACTGTCATGTGGTTAGTACCACATACCAGGAAAATGTGTGTTTAGTCTGGCAAATCAGATAACAAGTGCTGTTTATACCATGTTTCAGGTTACACTTTGGGCAGAGCAGAAGCTTCAACTCACTGAGCCACAAAAACCTGATCATAAACATGGAGCCTCTTGAGGACCCATGCTGCCCTGACCAATGAGTATGAAGTGACCATGGCAGATCAATGGTAACAGACCTAGGACACACACAGCTAGGCAAATAATACAGTAACAATCCAGCACATACCGGCATCACGTGTGGTTTGTGTGTGTGTCCAATGACAGTGTGTGGTGTGTGTGTGTGAGTTGTGTGTGTGTGTGTGTGTGTGATGCTGTGGTAAGCCTGTTTCCCTGGAGACTCCAATCACAGAGTCTTTAAATTACTTTGTTTACTAAACCTCATGTCTCACCTCAGATATACTGAGGACACCATGCTGGTAATGACCAGTCACGGAAGTGCACCATGAGATCACGGAAACAGACCTAGGACCCAAGCTAGGGTTATGTTGCCATAGAAGCTGGTGCCTCTTGTCCTGTAAATGGTATAAGGTGGAGTTTCTCCAGACTAGGACTGACAGCCTGGTAGTATGTATAATGGTCGTTAGTTGTTCCAGACTAGGACTGACAGGCTGGTAGTATATATAGGGGTCGTTAGTTGTTCCAGACTAGGACTGACAGGCTGGTAGTATGTATAATGGTCGTTAATTGTTCCAAACTAGGACTGACAGGCTGGTAGTATATATAGGGGTCAGTATAAGAGTGTTCTGCCGAGGGACCACAGAGGCGAATCCATCAGCTCTACTGCTGACACTGGCCTAGGATCAGTTTATCCCCAGGAGGCTGTCTGACCAGACCTGCCCTTGGGGGGGAACAGAGATGGAAGAAAGAGAGGGGGAGGTGAAGAAGAGAGAGGCAGGGAGAGAGGGAAGAAGAGCAAAGGGGAGAGGGGGATGGAGATAGGGGGAAGGAGGAGAGGAGAGGGCAGAAACCTGAACCAGCCACTCTATGTATGAGTGGGCCAATCAGACATATATTTTTTAATGTCCTCTACTTGTCAGTGTTACCTAAACATGCAAACACATCAGATAGAAGTCAAAGCAAAAGCAGTGCACTGGAATGACATTCAGATTAACAAAAATGACATTCACTTTCATGGGATGGGTGGCTAAAAATAATTAACTGAAAGCCACACCCCCAATTAGCCACCAATATGACTGAGGCATATGTCCCTGTGCTTCTATAGCTATATATGTACCAGGCCACTGTCTACTTCATTAGTTCATTTAGCAATCAACACAGCTGATAAACCAGTGCCTTTATCACAGTCCACACACATATATTGTAGCTTTAATTAGCTATAAAACTGCACATTTTCCTCTTTGCCCCATGTGTGGAATTACAGGACATTAGCTTTAAAAAAAAAACTTTCTCTCAGCCTCATGTTAAAATGTGTAGAATAGTATGAGATTAGTTATAAAACTGAAAATGTTCATCTTTGCACAATGTGTAGCATTCCAGGATGTTAGCTGTTTCCCCAAACATTTCTGCAGGCCCACACACCAACGGATTTCTGTCTACGCCACTGACCTGAACTTAGTGTTTGCGTCAGCGGGGGTGAGGTATCAGGAGACATCCAGGGGGCCTGTCTCTACCTCTGAGTTATACCCCCGAGGTGTTACCCCCTGGATTGTAACACACACACACATACACACAAACGTCCATCTTTCACATTCCCATTTAGGGCATTACGCTATTACACGCATAGGACTCTATTCTCACTCTAGTCTGCTTCTTATCCACCATCCTGCGGGACAATTTACAGCATATGCCTGCCGGGAAAACATGATCTTGGCTGGGTTTTAAAGAACTACCAGAGTGGCCATTTCATCTGTCACCTCTCGAATGACTGGACCGGAGCAGGAAGCAGTCACCAGCAGCAGGTGTTGGTGTTGACCAGGCCTATAGACCCTGAGCCTCTGTAGTCTCTGTAGGCCTCCTATGACTGACTAGCACAGCCTGTCTAGTCTACCCCAGGGCCACTGAGGGCCACTACACAGGCCCAGGTTGGCTGGTCGGCTGGCTGGCTGGAAGAGGACTGGCCACCCCTCAGAGCCTGGTTCCTCTCTAGGTTCCTGCCTTTCTAGGGAGTTTCTCCTAGCCACCGTGTCTCTATATCTGCATTGCTTGCTTTCTGGGGTTTTAGGCTGGGTTTCTGTATAAGCACTTTGTGACATCTGCTTGTTTGAAAAGGGCTCCATAAATACATTTGATAGTTAAATTGATAACCCTAAGGGGGTTTTAGGAATATAAACCCCTTCATATGCATCAGCATGAATGGGTAATATAACAGTATGTGAACATGTATGTGTTTGTGTGGGAATGAGACATAGTAATCTCCTCTGGCCCCCTCTCTCCCTAGCGTCTCTGGGCCCCCTCTCTCACTAGCCTCCCTGGCCCCCTCTCTCCCTAGGTTCCCTGGCCCCCCCTCTCCGCCCCCTCTCTCCTAACCCTTCTTCCCCCTCTCTCCTATCCTCTCTGACCCCCTCTCTACCAAGCCATTCTGCCCCCTCTCCGCCCCCTCTCTCCTAACCTTTCTGCCCCCTCTCTCCTATCCTCTCTGACCCCCCTCTCTGCCAAGCCATTCTGCCCCCCCTCTCTCCTATCCTCTCTGACCCCCTCTCTACTAAGCCATTCTGCCCCCCCTCTCTCCTATCCTCTCTGACCCCCCTCTCTACCAAGCCATTCTGGCCCCCCTCTCTCCCAACCTCTCTGGACCCCCTCTCTCCTAACCTTTCTGACACCCCTCTCTCCTAGCCTCTTTGACCCCCCTCTTTCCTAACCTCTCTGGACCCCTCTCTCCTAACCTTCCTGACCCCCCTCTCTTTCTAGCTCTCCTGGCCCCCCTCTCTCTAACCATTCTGGCCCCCCTCTCTCCTAACCTTTCTGACACCCCTCTCTCCTAGCTTCTTTGACCCCCTCTCTCCTAGCCTCTCTGGCCCCCCTCTTTCCTTGCCCCTCTGGCCCCCTCTCTCCTAGCTACTCTGGCCCCCCTCTCTCCTACCCTCTCTGGCCCCCCTGTCTCCTTGCCTCTCTGGCCCCCCTCTCTCCTAGCTTCTCTGGCCCCCCTCTCTCCTTGCCTCTCTGGCCCCCTCTCTCTAGTTTCTCTGCCCCCTCTCTCCTTGCCACTCTGGCCCCCTCTCTCCTAGCTACTCTGGCCCCCCTCTCTCCTTGCCCCTCTGGCCCCCCTCTCTCCTAGCTACTCTGGCCCCCTCTCTCCTACCCTCTCTGGCCCCCTGTCTCCTTGCCTCTCTGGCCCCCCTCTCTCCTAGCTTCTCTGGCCCCCCTCTCTCCTTGCCTCTCTGGCCCCCTCTCTCCTAGTTTCTCTGCCCCCTCTCTCCTTGCCACTCTGGCCCCCTCTCTCCTAGCTTCTCTGGCCCCCTCTCTCCTAGTTTCTCTGCCCCCTCTCTCCTTGCCACTCTGGCCCCCCTCTCTCCTAGCGTCTCTAGCCCCCCTTTATCCTAGCCTCTCTGGCCCTAATCAGTCAGAGATTAGCTGGCCCTCTCTGCAAGACCAGGGGTGTAAAAATAGGCCCTCCTGCTTTTGGGATGATCCACCCCTAATGCCCTGTCTTTGTTAACGCTGCTGACATTGAAGTCATCTGGGAGAGTTGTGTGTGTGTGTGTATGCGTGTTAAACCTGGTGCAGAGCTCAGAGGACAGTCAGTCAGTGTGTGTGGGAGTCGAGGCGCTGCCGGGTCAGAGTTAACGGGGGAGCAAAGTAGCCATGGAGCTTCTGGAGCAGAGGACTGAGGCAGATATTGGGTTGGGAGTCAGGGACCCTCTGGGGTCTGGGGGTGTCTTGCGGCAGCCGGCGGACTTGGGTGAGGGGCTGTGTGAGGAGCTGGTTAAGGAGATGGGTGAGGAGCTGGTTGAGGATCTGGGTGAGGAGCTGGTTGAGGAGCTGGGTGAGGGGCAGGGTGAGGAGCTGGTTGAGGAGCTGGGTGAGGGGCTGTGTGAGGAGCTGGTTAAGGAGATGGGTGAGGAGCTGGGTGAGGGGCTGTGTGAGGAGCTGGTTAAGGAGCTGGGTGAGGATCTGGGTGAGGTGCTGGTTGAGGAGCTGGGTGAGGAGCTGGGTGGTTGAGGGGTGAGGAGCTGGTTGAGGAGCTGGGTGAGGGCTGTGTGAGGAGCTGGTTAAGGAGATGGGTGAGGAGCTGGGTGAGGGGCTGTGTGAGGAGCTGGTTAAGGAGCTGGGTGAGGAGCTGGGTGAGGTGCTGGGTGAGGAGCTGGGTGAGGGGCTGGGTGAGGGGCTGGTTGAGGAGCTGGGTGAGGGCTGGGTGAGGAGCTGGTTGAGGAGCTGGGTGAGGGGCTGATTAAGGGGCTGGTTGAGGGGCTGGGTGAGGGGCTGGGTGAGGGGCTGGGTGAGGAGCTGGGTGAGGGGCTGAGTGAGGGGCTGAGTAAGGGGCTGGTTGAGGAGCTGGGTGAGGAGCTGGTTGAGGGCCTGGGTAAGGAGGAAGAGGAGATCCTAGGTGTGGGTTGTGGGGAGGTTCTGGAGGAGCGGGGAGATGCGGTGCGCTGCCGGTTAAAGATCACCACCAGTCACAACCTGCAGCTCCGCATGGCCAACCACACGGCCCGGGACGTCTATGTACGCCTGCTCGGCCACGGGGAGCGCATCTCTGGGACCGGTACGGAACCATGGAATCAATGGGATGGGGCGGGTGTGTGTGTGTGTATAATCAGTAGTGTATGGGTCACAGTCCGGGGGAAATAAACTATTTAATCATGTACACTGTTAACATTCTGACCTTGCTCCATAAACTCAGTTGATTTACTGACGTTGTTGTCGGGTGGAGCCTGTTGTTTGTTAATGGTCTGTTTATGGTTTAGTGTGAA
>NC_068434.1:13935690-14043190 GCF_023373465.1 Oncorhynchus keta | reverse complement strand
TTCTAGTGTTGGAGTCTGTTCTGTGTTCTTGTGTTGGAGTCTGTTCTGTGTTCTTGTGTTGGAGTCTGTTCTGTGTTCTAGTTTGGAGTCTGTTCTAGTGTTGGAGTCTGTCTGTTCTAGTGTTGGAGTCTGTTCTGTGTTCTAGTGTTGGAGTCTGTTCTGTGTTCTAGTGTTGGAGTCTGATCTGTGTTCTAGTGTTGGAGTCTGTTCTGTGTTCTAGTGTTGGAGTCTGATCTGTGTTCTAGTGTTGGAGTCTGTTCTGTGTTCTAGTCTGTTGGTGTTGGAGTCTGTTCTAGTGTTGGAGTCTGTTCTAGTGTTGGAGTCTGTTCTAGTGTTGGAGTCTGTTCTGTGTTCTAGTGTTGTTGAGTCTGTTCTGTGTTCTAGTGTTGGAGTCTGATCTGTGTTCTAGTGTTGGAGTCTGTTCTGTGTTCTAGTGTTGGTCTGTTCTGTTTCTAGTGTTGGAGTCTGTTCTGTGTTCTAGTGTTGGAGTCTGTTCTGTGTTCTAGTGTTGGAGTCTGTTCTGTGTTCTAGTGTTGGAGTCTGTTCTGTGTTCTAGTGTTGGAGTCTGTTCTGTGTTCTAGTGTTGGAGTCTGTTCTGTGTTCTAGTGTTGGAGTCTGTTCTGTGTTCTAGTGTTGGAGTCTGTTCTGTGTTCTAGTGTTGGAGTCTGTTCTGTGTTCTAGTGTTGGAGTCTGTTGGAGTCTGTTCTGTGTTTCTAGTGTTGGAGTCTGTTCTGTGTTCTAGTGTTGGAGTCTGTTTCTAGTGTTGTCTGTTCTGTGTTCTAGTGTTGGAGTCTGTTCTGTGTTCTAGTGTTGGAGTCTGTTCTGTGTTCTAGTGTTGGAGTCTGTTCTGTGTTCTTGTGTTGGAGTCTGTTCTGTGTTCTAGTGTTGGAGTCTGTTCTGTGTTCTAGTGTTGGAGTCTGTTCTGTGTTCTAGTGTTGGAGTCTGTTCTGTGTTCTTGTGTTGGAGTCTGTTCTGTGTTCTAGTGTTGGAGTCTGTTCTGTGTTCTAGTGTTGGAGTCTGTTCTGTGTTCTTGTGTTGGAGTCTGTTCTGTGTTCTAGTGTTGGAGTCTGTTCTGTGTTCTAGTGTTGTCTAGTGTTGGAGTCTGTTCTGTGTTCTTGTGTTGGAGTCTGTTCTGTGTTCTAGTGTTGGAGTCTATTCTGTGTTCTAGTGTTGGAGTCTGTTCTGTGTTCTAGTGTTGGAGTCTGTTCTGTGTTCTAGTTTGGAGTCTGTTCTGTGTTCTTCTGTGTGTTGGAGTCTGTTCTGTGTTCTAGTGTTGGAGTCTGTTCTGTGTTCTAGTGTTGGAGTCTGTTTCTGTGTTCTGAGTGTTGGAGTCTGATCTGTGTTCTAGTGTTGGAGTATGATCTGTGTTCTAGTGTTGGAGTATGATCTGTGTTCAAGTGTTGGACTCTGATCTGTGTTCTAGTGTTGGAGTCTGTTCTGTGTTCTAGTGTTGGAGTCTGTTCTGTGTTCTAGTGTTGGAGTCTGTTCTGTGTTCTAGTGTTGGAGTCTGTTCTGTGTTATAGTCTTGGATTCTGATCTGTGTTCTAGTGTTGGACTCTGATCTGTGTTCTAGTGTTGGAGTCTGTTCTAGTGTTGGAGTCTGTTCTAGTGTTGGAGTCTGTTCTAGTGTTGGAGTCTGTTCTAGTGTTGGAGTCTGTTCTAGTGTTGGAGTCTGTTCGGTGTTCTAGTGTTGGAGTCTGTTCTAGTGTTGGAGTCTGTTCGGTGTTCTAGTGTTGGAGTCTGTTCTAGTGTTGGAGTCTGTTCGGTGTTCTAGTGTTGGAGTCTGTTCTAGTGTTGGAGTCTGTTCTAGTGTTGGAGTCTGTTCGGTGTTCTAGTGTTGGAGTCTGTTCTGTGTTCTTGTGTTGGGGTCTGATCTGTGTTCTAGTGTTGGAGTCTGATCTGTGTTCTAGTGTTGGAGTCTGATCTTTGTTCTAGTGTTGGAGTCTGATCTGTGTTCTCGTGTTGGAGTCTGTTCTGTGTTCTAGTGTTGGAGTCTGTTCTAGTGTTGGAGTCTGTTCTAGTGTTGGAGTCTCTTCTGTGTTCTAGTGTTGGAGTCTGATCTGTGTTCTAGTGTTGGAGTCTGATCTGTGTTCAAGTGTTGGAGTCTGTTCTGTGTTCTAGTGTTGGAGTCTGTTCTGTGTTCTAGTGTTGGAGTCTGTTCTGTGTTCTAGTGTTGGAGTCTGTTCTAGTGTTGGAGTCTCTTCTGTGTTCTAGTGTTGGAGTCTGATCTGTGTTCTAGTGTTGGAGTCTGTTCTGTGTTCTAGTGTTGGAGTCTGATCTGTGTTCAAGTGTTGGAGTCTGTTCTGTGTTCTAGTGTTGGAGTCTGTTCTGTGTTCTAGTGTTGGAGTCTGTTCTGTGTTCTAGTGTTGGAGTCTGTTCTGTGTTCTAGTGTTGGAGTCTGTTCTGTGTTCTAGTGTTGGAGTCTGTTCTGTGTTCTAGTGTTGGAGTCTGTTCTGTGTTCTAGTGTTGGAGTCTGTTCTAGTGTTGGAGTCTCTTCTGTGTTCTAGTGTTGGAGTCTGATCTGTGTTCTAGTGTTGGAGTCTGTTCTGTGTTCTAGTGTTGGTCTGTTCTGTGTTCTAGTCTGATCTGTGTTCAAGTGTTGGAGTCTGTTCTGTGTTCTAGTGTTGGAGTCTGTTCTGTGTTCTAGTGTTGGAGTCTGTTCTGTGTTCTAGTGTTGGAGTCTGTTCTGTGTTCTAGTGTTGGAGTCTGTTCTGTGTTCTAGTGTTGGAGTCTGTTCTGTGTTCTAGTGTTGGAGTCTGTTCTGTGTTCTAGTGTTGGAGTCTGTTCTGTGTTCTAGTGTTGGAGTCTGTTCTGTGTTCTAGTGTTGGAGTCTGATCTGTGTTCTAGTGTTGGAGTTTGTGGATAATAGCCTCTTACATATTCTTTATCGTCAGCTTATTATTGCCATTACTTTCTAAAACAGACGCACACATAAAGAGGCACACACACACACATACAGATGCACACACACACACATACAGATGCACACACAAGGATGCACAAACACACCGTAGTGATCTCAGGGAGTGGCTGAAAGAGCAGAGGCACCCAATGACAGCTATTTTGTCGCTCAGAGGAGCCAAGCTGTAGGACGACGACATTCTCCAGTCAGTTAAACTCCAGATTTATTTTACAATCAGCTATTGGTTTTGACATGAAACTTGATAGCCTATCACTGAACTCAATAGGGTAAATAAGTGGATAAGAATAAGCGAATATCAGCTCTTTGTTTTTTTACAGGACTACTGGCTCTGAAGGACTCTGTTCACTTGTCCCCCCTGAAGCCATCTACCACCCCCACGGAACGAGAGCTGGAGTGGCTGGAGGGCTCTGCTCTGGGGCAGCACAAGGAGGAGGAGGCCCCTACCAGGGCTGGGGGGGAGGCAGAGGGGCAGGAAGAGGATGGGGAGGAAGAGGAGACGAGTGGAGTCCTGACCATCTCTGAGTTGGTGTACAACCCCTGTGCCAGCATGCTGCCCACGCCGGTGGACGACGGCCAGGGAGGGGTTGACCTGCTGTTCCAGAGCCCCATCCAGAGCCCTGCTCGCCTGCTGAGAGAGCTACATGCTGACCCTGACATCCAGGCCCAGCTGGTGGCCGAGAGGGTGCGTGACCGTGCCTTCGAGCGTGCACGTGTGGTGGGGAGGAGCATGCTAGGTAGTGGGCTTCGCCTCCTGACGACGAATGAGCGGGTGAACACGTGTGTGCTGAGCGCGGTCCGCCTCATCGCCATGGTGATAGGGGTGCTACTGGTTGCCGTACCGATGCTGCTGCTGCTGCTGGAGTCGGACATAGACGTGTCGTTTTTGCACGAGATCAGGCAGACACCTGAGTTTGAGCAGTTCCACTATGAGTACTACTGCCCACTACGCCGCTGGATCCTCTGTAAGACCAGCATGGTCATGGAGAGGCTGGGATGGGACTGAAGAGGAGAGGAGACACGAGAGTGGAAAGAGAAATGGAGGAGTAGGAAGAGGAGGAAAGTTGAGGGAGGGTTGCTTTCACTCTGTACCATGTTTCTGTCTGCTTGTTCCTGATGCTGACACGCTGATGGGTATTGGTTGTGATTGGACAGTGATTTTCTAGTAGGTACGAGACAAATATGTCTCTGGAGCTCATTTGATTGACTCTCCTCTTCATAACAGAGTCAATGATTGATCCCAGACACTGTCAGTAATGGCGGAGTGGGCGGGACAGAGAGAGAACATAGATCTGAGAGCAACCCTATATCACTGGCAACATAACAGCCACAGCCTACAGATAGATACACTACATGACCAAAAGTATGTGGACACCTGCTTGTCGAACATTTCAGTCCAAAATCATGGGCATTAATATGGAGTTGGTCCCCCTTTGCTGCTATAACAGCCTCCACTCTTCCGGGAAAGCGTTCCACTAGATGTTGGAACATTGCTGCAGGGACTTGCTTCCATTCAGCCACAAAAGCATGAGTGAGGTTGGGCACTGATGTTGGGCAATTAAGCCTGGCTCACAGTCGGCGTTCCAATTCATCCCAAAGGTGTTAGATGGGGTTGAGGTCAGGGCTCTGTGCAGGCCAGTCAAGTTCTTCCCCACTGATCTTGACAAACCATTTCTGTATAGACTTCACTTCGTGCATGAGGGCATTGTCATGCTGAAACAGGAAAGGGCCTTCCCAAAACTGTTGCCACAAAGTTGGAAGCACAGAATCTTCTAGAATGTCATTGTATGCTGCAGCATTAAGATTTCCTTTCACTTGAACTAAGGGGCCTAGTCCTACCTATGAAAAACTTCCCCAGACCATTATTCCTCCTCCACCAAACTTTAGAGTTGGCACTATGCATTCGGGCAGGTAGCGTTCTCCTGGGATCCGCCAAACCCAGATTCGTCCGTCAGACTGCCAGATGGGGAAGAGTGATTCATCACTCCAGAGTCCAATGGCGGCAAACTTTACACCACTTCAGCCGACGCTTGGCATTGTGCATGGGGATCTTAGGCTTGTCTGTGGATGGAAACACATTTCATGAAGCTCCTGACAAACAGTTATTGTGCTGACGTTTGGAACTTGGTAGTGAGCACTCAGTGGTCCCGTTCTGTGAGCTTGTGTGGCCTACCACTTCGCGGCTGAGCCATTGTTGCTCCTAGACGTTTCCACTTCACAGTAGCAGCACTTACAGTTGACTGGGAAAGCAGAAATTTGAAGAAATTACTTGTTGGAAAGGTGGCATCTTATGACAGTGCCACGTTGAAGGCCACTAAGCTCTTCAGTAAGGCCATTCTACTGCCAATGTGTGTCAATGGACATTGCATGGTTATGTGCTCGATTGTATACACCTGACAGCAACGGGTGTGGCTGAAATAGCGCAATCCACTAATTTGAAGGGGTGTCCACATACTTTTGTATATATAGTGTATATATGTATATTTACAAAAAAAAATGAATATTGATCTAAATAAATCTTTAAAGTTCTTTTTAATGTTTTGTAAAAAATAAATGTGATGCAAAGTATTTCAGGAATTTTTCAGTCAGAGGATCTACTGACTAGTTTATTGAAGCTTTGGGTTGGGGGTCAAAGTCAACTATTTTTAAAGACTACTGTCACTCGACTTGACTGGTAGCACCATGGGTTTTACTACAAAGATATAGCACAATCTTTTACAACACAGATGAACTGTTTCAGATTCTCTGATGTCATTGGAGTCAGGTGGCACAGGTTTGGTTAACTGTCTGTTTGTGTTGAACTAAATGTGATATTATTGAAGGTTTCAGTCAGTCACCTGGCAAGTGGATTTGAGAGTTTTAACATAAATGTGTGATGTTAGCAACAGATTACAGTGCCTTTCGGAAAGTATTCAGACCCCTTGACGTATTCCACATTTTGTAAGGTTACAGCCTTATTCTAAAATGGATTAAATAGTTTTTTTCCCTCATCAATCTGCACACAATACCCAATAATTACAAAGCAAAAACAGTTTTTTAGAAATTGTTGTTAATTTATTAAAAATAAAGACCAGAAATATCACATTTACATGATTATTAAAACCTTTCAGTCAGTACTTTGTTGAAGTACCTTTGGCAGCGATTACAGCCTCGAGTCTTCTTGGGTATAACGCTACACCTGTATTTGGGGAGTTTCTCCCATTCTTCTCTGCAGATCTTCTCAAGCTCTGTCAGGTTGGATGGGGAGCGTTGCTGCACAGCTATTTTCAGGTCTCTGCAAAGATGTTCGATCGGGTTCTGGCTTGGCCACTCAAGGACATTCAGATACTTGTCCCGAAGCCCCTCCTGCATTGTCTTGGCTGTGTGCTTAGGGTTGTTGTCTTGTTGGAAGTTGAACCTTCGCCCCAGTCTGAGGATCTGAGCGTTCTGGAGCAGGTTTTCATCAAGGATATCTCTGTACTTTGCTCCGTTCATCTTTCTCTCAATCCTGACCAGTCTCCCAATCCCTGCCGCTCAAAAACTTCCCCACAGCATGAAGCTGCCTCCACCGTGCTTCCCCCATAGGGATGGTGCCAGGTTTCCTCCAGATGTGACACTTGGCATTCAGGCCAAAGAGTTCAATCTTGTTCTTTAGGTGCCTTTTGGCAAACTCCAAGCGGGCTGTCATGTGTGTTTTACTAAAGAGTGGCTTCCATCTGGCCACTCTACAATAAAGGCCTGATTGATAGAGTGCTGCAGAGATGGTTGTCCTTCTGGAAGGTTCTCCCATCTCCACAGAGGAACTCTAAAACTCTATCAGAGTGACCATCGGGCTCTTGGTAACCTCCCTGACCAAGGCCCTTCTACCCCGATTGCTCAGTTTGGCCTGGCAGCCAACTCTAGGAAGAGTCTTGATGGTTCCAAACTTCTTCTATTTTAGAATGATGAAGGCCACTGTGTTCTTGGGGACCTTCAATGCTGCATCATTTTTGGGGGTATTCTTCCCCAGATCTGTGTCTTGAAACAATCCTGTCTCGGAGCTGTACGGACAATTCCTTCGATCTCATGGCTTGGTTTTTGCTCTAGAAGAAACAGAAACGCACAGCTATTTAGGCGAGGTGCTGGCTAGTGGAGTAGAACACTTGAAAATAAAGGAGAGCCTGCACACTCTAGGAGCTCAGATGCAAAAATGTCATGTCCAACGTTTCGACAGCCAAGCAGAAACGTTGGATATTACATTTTTGCATCTGAGCTCCTAGAGTGTGCAGCTCTCCTTTGGTTTTTGCTCTGACATGCACTCTCAACTGTGGGACCTTATATAGACAGGTGTGTGCCTTTCCACATCATGTCCAATCATTTGAATTTACCACAGGGAGACTCCCATCAAGTTGTAGAAACATCTCAAGGATGATCAATGGAAACAGGATGCACCTGAGCTCAATTTCGAGTCTCATAGCAAAGGGTCTGAATACTTATGTAAATAAGGTATTTCTGGTTTTAGTTAAATTTGCAAACATTTTTAAAAACTGTTTTCACTTTGTCATTATGGGGTATTGTGTGTAGATTGCTGAGGATTTGTATGTATTTCATCCATTTTAGAATAAGGCTGTAACGTAACAAAAGGTGGAAAGGGCAAGGGGTCTGAACTTTCCGAAGGTACTGTATATCTCATGGTCAGTCGGAACTGAAATGCCAGGCTGTATAGAAAAGGAAAGTCATTCATGGCTGTTATTTTATGATTGTAGTGGTTGACCAATAAGATGATGCATTAGTAAGATATTGGTGAAGCATCGTGGCAGATGATTGGTAAGTGATGGTTCGAATGGGAGGGCCATACAGCTGTCAGTCTAATATCTACTTATTATGTTACCTTAAGTACAGTAATATTGAGAGAAGCAGCTGTTTGTTGGGGAAAAACATGTTCAGATTCAATGGTTGTGAGTGAAAGGTAATACAGCATGAACAGAATTCTGATCAGCCGAAATAGCAAAATACACTTAATGGCCAGTTTATTAGGTATACCCATCTAGCCTCCAGAACAGCCTGAATTCAGCGCACCTAACTCCTACGATCATACCACGTACAAAGTCACTTAGGGCACTGGTTTTGCCCATTCTAACATTCAATGGAACAGTAACTGAATGCCTCCCTGCCTGTCTGCCTGCTTTATATTGCAAGACACGGCCACCTGACTCACTCACTATCTGTAGGAGCGAATCATTTTTGTGAACGGGGTGAACCTAATAAACTGGCCACTGAGTGTATATCAATTTGGACCGTATTCTCAGGAAAGGACATACGCACGTTGAATTATGTCTCTGTGTGTGCAAACACAATATGATCTAAACGAACACCACATTGAAACACACAACTTACTTTATAGTCGGAAACATTTTGTGAATATAAAATATCCTTTAATTAACCCTATAATTATATCTCAACAGGTTTGTAGCCATAAATGTCAGTTAAATTCTGTATCTTTTATTCTCTAACACACAGGCACTGACTCATTGTCACAGCTCAATCTTCTGGTCCCAATTTACAAGTACTCTAATGACCCACAATGTATTTAACTCGTCTGCAGTACTGTAGGATGACCACAGAAATCACTCTCATTACCCCTATTCTATTAGCCACAGTGTAATCATCAAATGTGTTTTCATGTGAAGAAACGATAACGTTTAAACAGTGGGCTGAACCAAGGAGATGTTCTCCCACGGCACTTCAAAACATACTTGTTTTCTTTTTCTCAGAGACATTACACACTTTCAAGGTACCCCCCCACACACACACACACACACACACACACACACACACACACACACGTATAACACAATGTATAGGCCTAATGTATACACATGTCCAATAAGACATGCCCTAACGTCAGTACTTTGTTAATAGGCCACACCCTTTAGTGGGCCTGACCTCACTCATGCTGTGGATGAGCTCTGAGCTGCAGACTGCATGCCTTCGTCTGTAAATACTGTTATATAGAGAAAAGCCAATCGTGGTGCAGAACTTTCTTTCTTTGTGTCTTTCCCTTGTAAGCGACCCATGTGGAGGTTACCTTCCAGCTTAGATGCATGCACGACATCCATATTTTAGCAAGTGGGTAGTGCACAGTGGGTAGTGCACATAATAACCTTGAGAACGTTGTGCGAGGTGTAGGGGGTTTTCAGTTCAGCGTTCGTTATTCTGAAAGCCACTAGAAGCCAACTGTCCGCCTGAAATTTTTGGGGCATTAAAAGAAGCCAATCAGATGGCAAGAAATTAAATTCTATAATGATGGTCAGAGGAAATGCATAATGAAACCAGTGATCATGTAGAACCATAAACCAGTTTAGCAGATTCATTTGATTTAAATCCAGCACGTTTGATACTGCATTTCAAAACATGGGGACTATTGTCCATTTGGAATTGTGTCTCAAGTAGAATAGGTTGCTTTTATGTGTCTGTGACCATAAACATAGCTAGATGTCTAACACCTGACCTTATTGCTAACAGATGTCACTGATGATGTTAGCATGGACACACACATCATGTTATCCATATCATAACAAGCCAGTCTATGACAAAGGCCGTGGTATTCTGTGGACGATAAAGTTCTGAAGCCCAATAACACCGTAGCATTCTCCTTTGTATTATCTATTTCTCAGCCTTTCTATCATGTTTTCTTAGCAGGGAAACTGCCCACAATGAAGCTCTTTTATTTGAGCTACAGAACATGTTTAGTTAGTTTTTAATGTTTTTCAATCAGTGTTTAAGGACTGAGAGTTGAAAGTACCATGCTAGTGATAAAGTACCATGCTAGTGATAAAGTACCATGCTAGTGATAAAGTACCATGCTAGTGATAAAGCTATGTCATCACAAGTTGAAAGACTGAAATGCAATTTATACACTGCTGATTTGGCCGTCAAGACTCTGCTCGGCACAAATACTGTGATTAAAAAACAACATGCAATCACATGAGTTGATGTCATACGTACCACCCACTTTCTCTTCAGTGATCTGATTCAAAAAGATTGTCCAGGTGTATGACACGTATATGCAAGCCTGTAAGACATCACATGGTACAGATGGAAGGAGATGTTCTTTCATAGATTATTTCGATGTTAAATGGGCATGTAGCGTGTTTTGCACGGATAGCAGCGTTACCCTCCGTAGCTGTTTGTTGTTATCAGTTTGTAGGACTTGTTTTTGTTATTCTGTCATTTTAAAACAACTCTGGGAGTAAATTGAAAAAAAAAGAGCAAGTTTTCAGTTGTTTGACCACTGCTGGAACACAAAGCCTTATGAACTTTGTAAAGTGAATTTTGAATGTTTGTATGTTCAAAGAAAAACATGGTTGTTTTATATGTTAATACTGCCACAATAAAGCCCCCCAAATGAATATATATTGAAATATGGTGTACTGTTAAGTTAATGAATGTATTGAACATAAAAGAGCATGTAGACTTTTGAAATTAGCACAACCTTCAATCAGAAAACACAATATTTTAATAATATTGGCAAATAAAGTTCATTAAAGGTCCAATGTAGACGTTTTTATCTCAATATCAAATCATTTCTGGGTAACAATTAAATACCTTTCTGTGGTTGTTTTCAATAAAATAATTCAACAAGAATAGCTACTTAGCAAAAAGCAACGACTGTGAGGAAAACAGAAAACTCTTTATTATTGCTCTATTAAAAACTCCATCCCGCCGCCTTTTCAGACAGCTCTTACACTAAAAGAGCATTATCATTATTTTCACATTTTCTCAGTATTATTCCAACCTCAAAGTGTGGGAATATATATAAAGCACAGGGAAATTATGTTTTTGACTGCACTAGGCCTTTAAGCTTGTGGTTTATGTGGACTGTACATTGAAATACAAATTCTAAAACCCATTTTGTTTACCTAATGCCTACGTAACTCTACCCTATGGTGTACTGTACGTGATTATGTGGTTGACTATACTGCATTATTAATGTGGAAACAATATTGTTTCTACTATAAAGCATTGTCCTTTGAAAGCAGGCATTTACTTTCTTTATGAGGGTATACATTTGTATTTACATTTGTCGCTATGGAGACACTGGCCATGCCCTGTAGTGGGCTGTCTCTCGCTGCAGTCTCCCTTGGTGAGTAAGTATGTGTCTTGTTTCTATAACAACGTTTGTGTGAGCAGCTCAGCAGCTGAAGGGACCGGAGTGGAGAGACTTCTGGGTAAGAAGCTATTCTTATAGCAAATGATAGCAACAAGTAAACGTTTATATGGCAAACCACTTTCAGTTGAATATGTGTGTAGGCTACAAGTTTCGTGTCTGTACTTCTGGTCTGTTGATTTTACTTAAGTGCATAGATGACATACAGTATGTTTACAACCTTACAACCAAGGCTTTAATACATTGAGTTTATCTCACTTTCTGTCATTTCGATATCAGCATGAGTATGATTGGAGTGCCAACGGGGAGCAGCGAGAGGACGGGACGGTGGGAATGCAGACAGGGTCAGATGATGTAGTTCACATGATACTGGGTGTGGCCACAGGGTCAGAAGGTGTAACCAGAGGGTCAGAGGGCAGTGTGGTCCTGGGTCTAACAGTGAGTGTTAGCGGGGAGAGTTCTCTGGAGATGGATCCCGGTCTCCTGGAGGGCTCAGTCCTGACTGAGCAGCAGAAGCTACGCCATGTGTTAGACTGGGCTAAGAATTTCCTCGGGACCAGTCAGGATGGGCACAATCTCAGCAGAACCTCCCCTTCCTCCCCGCATTTGCACTCTACTTCAGCAGCGCATCGATTCGAGGTCGGTGGAAGAGCTGCTGTCTCCCCCCGTGGAACCTTTCACAATCTTGTCAGAAGCAGAAATGTGAGAGAAAACATGGTAGGCCAATCAGAGCCTCTGACCAGGCTTCCATACACCACCCCACTGCCCTGCCACACTCTCTCCCACACCCCAGGTGGCCGTGAGTTTTCTGGGCCTGAGTTTAAAGAGAATCCTGGGCATAAGGAGCTGGTCCTGTTCTCTGGGCCACAAGAGGATAACAATGACCAACCACGTTTCCTTGGTGTAGACAACCCTCAGGCAGACCAGACTCCCCACAAACCAATAGCTCCTCATCCTGAGGGGAGAGATGGTGTTTCCATCAGTGAGAGCCTAAGAGACAGAGACAGTAGCATTACAAACTGTTGCTCCTCAGTGGACAGTGACACTATCCTATGGTTGCCTGGATATGGTCCTTTATCCAGAGCCCATGACCTCATATCAAGGGAAAGGGGTTGTGTAGAGAGAGAGGACAGAGTTTTGGGAATGCAGGAACACAAAGAGGAGAAGGCGGTGGCGGAGGAGGACCCAAAAACAGGCCTTGAGGGAACCAGTAGTATTATACCTTATGGATCCTCTAGGGTCGCACTAGAGGGTGAACATCTAGATTGGGGAGCCAACGGCTGGGTGTCAGAGGGCCTGAGTGTGTATGAGGAGTATCTGCTGTGTGTGTCCCGTTTGGACCATCTCAGAACAGAGCAGAACCAAGCACCTGCTGACGTCATGACCCGACCTGCTGACGTCATGACCCTGCCTGCTGACGTCATGACCCGACCTGCTGACGTCATGACCCTGCCTGCTGACGTCATGACCCTACCTGCTGACGTCATGACCCTGCCTGCTGACGTCATGACCCGACCTGCTGACGTCATGACCCTACCTGCTGACGTCATGACCCTACCTGCTGACGTCATGACCCGACCTGCTGACGTCATGACCCTACCTGCTGACGTCATGACCCTACCTGCTGACGTCATGACCCTACCTGCTGACGTCATGACCCGACCTGCTGACGTCATGACCCTACCTGCTGACCAAATGGCTGATCCCTCCGAGCAACCTCATGTCCATCAGGACATCCACAACGAGGGGAGGCGTGCACCATTCAAGAGTTCAGAAGTGAATAACAGTAGAGGTATGTCTCTAATATAGCACCCAGCATCCTATTCAGACGTGAAATAAAACAGCATACCTACCTTACCTAGCGATGACGTACACACTCATTACATACAGCACTGTGTGTTGTAGAGACCGTGCCATGATATCTCTGGGTGTGTTCTTTGTTTGCCTTTGGTCAGTGATGCAGCCCAAGAGCAGCGGAGGTCAACCTGGTGTCAGGAGTCAGGCTTGTGTCAGAGGTCGCGGTCGTTCCTGGAGGTTCTGGGAAAGGTCAAGCCTCTCCTGGTCATCCTTCACTCATGGAGAAGTGCTGCCACGGTAACATCTATCATGAGAAGAGCTGCCACGGTAACATCTTTCATGAGAAGAGCTGCCACGGTAACATATTTCATGAGAAGAGCTGCCATGGTAACATCTATCATGAGAAGAGCTGCCACGGTAACATCTATCATGAGAAGAGCTGCCATGGTAACATCTATCATGAGAAGAGCTGCCACGGTAACATCTTTCATGAGAAGAGCTGCCACGGTAACATATTTCATGAGAAGAGCTGCCACGGTAACATATTTCATGAGAAGAGCTGCCATGGTAACATCTATCATGAGAAGAGCTGCCATGGTAACATCTTTCATGAGAAGAGCTGCCACGGTAATATCTATCATGAGAAGAGCTGCCACGGTAACATCTATCATGAGAAGAGCTGCCATGGTAACATCTTTCATGAGAAGAGCTGCCACGGTAACATCTATCATGAGAAGAGCTGCCATGGTAACATCTTTCATGAGAAGAGCTGCCACGGTAACATATTTCATGAGAAGAGCTGCCACAGTAACATATTTCATGAGAAGAGCTGCCACGGTAACATATTTCATGAGAAGAGCTGCCACGGTAACATCTATCATGAGAAGAGCTGCCACGGTAACATCTATCATGAGAAGAGCTGCCACGGTAACATCTATCATGAGAAGAGCTGCCATGGTAACATCTATCATGAGAACAGCTGCCATTGTAACATCTATCATGAGAAGAGCTGCCACGGTAACATCTATCATGAGAAGAGCTGCCATGGTAACATCTATCATGAGAAGGGCTGCCACGGTAACATCTATCATGAGAAGAGCTGCCACGGTAACATCTATCATGAGAAGAGTTGCCACGGTAACGTCTTCCATGAGAAAAGCGTCTGCGAAATGGCACAACACAATTTTTTTGTAAAAAATGTAAGTGAGTACCGGCACTTTTTTAATTCCACAAAAAACACTGGAAGCTACCCTGTGGCAAGTCACACTCAAAGGGAGTCACACTGCCCTCTGTAGTCTATCAGCGGGACTGCACCTGCACTCAGAAAGACATCAGCATGCGTGGTGTATTCATTAGTGTATAAAACCTGAAGAACATACGCACATCCAGGTACTTTCTACAGGTGCTGGGGTTGTAGGCTCATGGAAAACAGAAAGGAAAACGCCACACTGCTGCTCGTGCTCCCAGGTCATATTTATTTACAAAATTTCGACCCTTAGGTCTTCATCGGGCATCCATATCCCAGGTTGGGGTGGAAGGTCCTACATATAGGGGCAGTACTCATTAGTGCACACCATAGTAAAGCGTAGCAAAACATTTTGCGACAGACAAAGTTTTGCAGTGATAATGGGCATTGGGGCAGCAGGTAACCTAGTGGTTAGTGTTGGACTAGTAACTGGAAGGTTGCAAGATCGAATCCCCGAGCTGGTAAAAGGTACAAATCTGTCATTCTGCCCCTGAACAAGGCAGTTAACCCACTGTTCCTAGGCTGTCGTTGAAAATAAGAATTTGTTCTTAACTGATTTGCCTAGTTAGATCAAATAAAAAAATTGTTATTGGAGAAGTTCAGGTTAGTCTCTCCCTATTTTCACCCGTTTGCTTCCATTTAGTTCCTAGTTAATAGCCTGACCTCTAGAGATTGTATTTATTTTTATTTAACCTTTATTTAACTCGGCAAGTCAGTTAAGAACAAATTATTATTTACAATGACGGCCTACCAAAAGGCAGAAGGCCTCCTGCAGGGACGGGGGCTGGGATTTAAAAAAAATATATATATATAGGACAAATCACACATCACGACAAGAGAGACAACACAACACTACATAATACTGTAACCAGACAGATTAGATGAACTGTCACTGACATCTCCCTCCTTTGGCTGCAGGTCCCAGCTCCCCAACAGACCCCACTCAGCAGGTGTATTGTCCTGTTCTGGACTCAGACCACCAACAACACTTCAGCTCCCTCTGGGTGAGCACAGCAGAGACAACTGTATTACTATACACTAGATTACTATATGTCCACTGATGCACATTATAATGTATGTGGAACAGTTTATCGTATATCAAATCTTAGTTTATAGATACCTTTTTATCTGTAGTATACTGTCTAACTGAACCCTTTATCAAGTATAAAGTGTAATTACCACAGTAATAGATAAACAAGTTAATTAAACAAGTATTGTTATAACTCCAAGTAGTCACCAGTTATTACAGAACCCTGTTTCTTAGAACACAAAGCTATACAACAATCCAGAATGCAGGGCTTAAAAGGTTGAAGAAGTTACATAATGCATGTTATGTTTTGGGGAAACTCAAGATCTTGGTTTGAAATTAATTTCGCCCCTCACAACCTCGCAATAGTCATAAGACTCTTCACGGATTTAGACAGAATGAAAGCGAGATTACACACACACACACACACACACACACACACACACACACACACACACACACACACACACACACACACACACACACACACACACACACACACACACACACACACACACACACCCACACACACACACACACACACACACACACACACACACACACACAGACACACACACACACACACACACACACACACACACACACACACACACACACACACACACACACACACACACACACACACACACACACACACACACACACACACACACACACACACACACACACACACACACACACACACAGACACACACACACACACAGACACACACACACACACACACACACACACACACACACACACACACACACCCACACACACACACACACACCACACACACACACACAGACACACACACACACACACACACACACACACACACACACACAGACACACACACACACCACACACACACACACACACACACAGACACACCCACACACACACACACACACACACACACAGACACACACACACAGACACACACACACACACCACACACACACACACACACACACACACACCCACACACACACACACACACACACACACACACACACACACACACACACACACACACACACACACACACACACACACACACACACACACACACACACACACACACACACACACACACACACACACACACAGACACACACACACACCCTTACTGTTACAGGTCTTTCATTTGATTTCCCTGTTTTTGTTTTGCTACACTTTTTGGTTTGCTTCCTGTTTTTTAGTTTGTTGTGTTTTTTTGTTGTTTTTTTTGCCTCTTCTTGGGAACATTTTGTGGGGCACTCATGGTGGGTGTCGTTTAGGTCCCATTTGTTGTTGCTAGTCAACTTTAAGTGGACACCCAACCCAACGTAAGTTGTATGTTGTTTTGTATCTGTATCACACATGCCTGATGTAAAGCATTTTTTACATCTTTAGGCAGTGCTGTGAATACCAATGCAACTAATATTGCTGTGACCAGGGCTCTCAAACTGGCAGTAAGATACATTTCTATACTGTATTTCATTACTGACCGCTAAACAGTCAAACAGCTGATGTACATCTGTGGTGTGTGTGTTGAGGGTAGTGTACTGGTGTGTGTGTTGAGGGTAGTGTAAATGTGTGTGTGTTGATGGTAGTGTACTGGTGGTGTGTGTGTTGATGGTAGTGTACTGGTGTGTGTGTTGATGGTAGTGTAAAGGTGTGTGTGTTGATGGTAGTGTACTGGTGTGTGTGTTGATGGTAGTGTACTGGTGTGTTTGTTGATGGTAGTATGCTGGTGTGTGTGTTGAGTGTAGTGTACTGGTGTGTGTGTTGAGTGTAGTGTACTGGTGTGCGTGTTGAGTAATCAGTAGAATACACTCTCTCCCCCAGCCTGTAGGGGGCTGTGTACAGTGGCTGTCTCTCCCTGATGAGGTATGGGTATCCATACTGTCCCTCCTGCCACACAGAGATCTGTCTACAGTGGCCCAGGTCTGCCTCCACTTGCTCCGACTGGCCAATGACCACACACTATGTAAGTCTCTGAGGAAGTGAATGAACGAGTGAGTGAGGTGTGTGGGTCTTCCTCTGTCCCCAGCTGTCCCCTAGTAAGACTCTCTGGCGAAACAGGAGTTAACGAGAGCTGTGAAATCACACACACTCACACACACACACTCACACACTCTCTCACACACATACACACACACACACACACACACACTCACACACAAACAACAGCATACCCATAATACTTATATCAAAGTAAAAATGTTTAATTCTTTCAAACTGTATTTCTCTTTAGGGCAGGTTGTTAGTGTGGAGAACAGCTCATCTTTAACTGACCGATGGCTGCGCAGTGTGGGTGTGCGTAATCCTCGAAGCCTGACTATCTACAGGTGCAGCGGACTGTCAATCACCCCGAGCGGGCTAGAGGAGTTTTTCAAACTAAGTCAAGCTTCTCTGGAGGTAGTTTTAACCCGTCACATAATGTACCAACTGCTGTGTTGTACAGAAAGATCGAGAACTGTAATAATGTGAAGGAAACAAAAACACTGTTATTTTCGTCCCGTTGTGAGACCTGTCATTGGCTACAGGTGCTGAGTGTGACAAGCTGCAATGGGCCTGGTCTCCATGGTGACCTGGTGCTGACTCTGAGTGGTCAACACTGTGATCACATGACCTGTGTGGACGTCAGCTGGAGCGGAGCGACTGACACAGGCATCAAAGCACTGACTGACACCTGCACTGGGTAGGTAGGCCTTAGTGCCATTACCATCGTTAACACGTGGTTCATGTAAAAATGATCACATTTGATGATATCGCAGTTTGATGTTGTTACATAATGATATGCGTTTAGCAAGGCTTTCAGATAACATGAATTAACAAGGCTTTCAGATAACATGAATTAACAAGGCTTTCAGATAACATGAATTAACATGGCTTTCAGATAACATGAATTAACAAGGCTTTCAGATAACATGAATTAACAAGGCTTTCAGATAACATGAATTAACATGGCTTTCAGATAACATGAATTAACAAGGCTTTCAGATAACATGAATTAACAAGGCTTTCAGATAACATGAATTAACAAGGCTTTCAGATAACATGAATTAACAAGGCTTTCAGATAACATGAATTAACAAGGCTTTCAGATAACATGAATTAACAAGGCTTTCAGATAACATGAATTAACAAGGCTTTCAGATAACATGAATTAACATGGCTTTCAGATAACATGAATTAACAAGGCTTTCAGATAACATGAATTAACAAGGCTTTCAGATAACATGAATTAACAAGGCTTTCAGATAACATGAATTAACAAGGCTTTCAGATAACATGAATTAACAAGGCTTTCAGATAACATGAATTAACAAGGCTTTCAGATAACATGAATTAACAAGGCTTTCAGATAACATGAATTAACAAGGCTTTCAGATAACATGAATTAACAAGGCTTTCAGATAACATGAATTAACAAGGCTTTCAGATAACATGAATTAACAAGGCTTTCAGATAACATGAATTAACAAGGCTTTCAGATAACATGAATTAACAAGGCTTTCAGATAACATGAATTAACAAGGCTTTCAGATAACATGAATTAACAAGGCTTTCAGATAACATGAATTAACATGGCTTTCAGATAACATGAATTAACAAGGCTTTCAGATAACATGAATTAACAAGGCTTTCAGATAACATGAATTAACAAGGCTTTCAGATAACATGAATTAACAAGGCTTTCAGATAACATGAATTAACAAGGCTTTCAGATAACATGAATTAACAAGGCTTTCAGATAACATGAATTAACAAGGCTTTCAGATAACATGAATGAACAAGGCTTTCAGATAACATGAATTAACAAGGCTTTCAGATAACATGAATTAACAAGGCTTTCAGATAACATGAATTAACAAGGCTTTCAGATAACATGAATTAACAAGGCTTTCAGATAACATGAATTAACAAGGCTTTCAGATAACATGAATTAACAAGGCTTTCAGATAACATGAATTAACAAGGCTTTCAGATAACATGAATTAACATGGCTTTCAGATAACATGAATTAACAAGGCTTTCAGATAACATGAATTAACAAGGCTTTCAGATAACATGAATTAACAAGGCTTTCAGATAACATGAATTAACAAGGCTTTCAGATAACATGAATTAACAAGGCTTTCAGATAACATGAATTAACAAGGCTTTCAGATAACATGAATTAACATGGCTTACAGATAACATGAATTAACATGGCTTTCAGACTCATGTCTGCAGCCTTTCAGATAGACTGAATTGTTCTCAATGGTTAACAAGTTACAGATGAACATGAATTAAATGCCTTTCAGATAAGATGCAGAACAGGTGTGTTGCAAAAATGTGGAAAAGGCTTTTGTACTTTGATGTAACAAGTGCTTTGTGATAACATGAATTAACATGGCTTTCAGATAACATGTTAACATGGCTTTGATAACATGAATTAACATGTGCTTTGTGTGATAACATGAATTAACAAGGCTTTCAGATAACATGAATTAACAATGGCTTTCGATATGAATGTAACGTGTGCTTTGTAACTTGTATGTTACATGTTTATCTTAATGTGGTTTCCAGTCTGAAGGTTGGAAGTGTTTGGCTGCCTGTCTAACAGTCCCTCATGTCTGAACACAGTGTCAGAGTTGTGTCCTCGGATGGAGACTCTGAACATCGGCTTTCAGATAACAAGGTCAACACCCCTTTCTGACCCTGGTTAACGTCAACACTCAAACGCCTTTCAGATAACATAACCTGACTGGACTGCACGATAAGTGTGTAACAAGTGCTTTGATAACATGTGTGGCTTGTGATAACATGAATGTGTGTTGTGTGTGAATGTAACAAGTGTTGTGTGTGTGTGTGTGTGTGTGTGAATTAACATGGCTGTGTGTATTTGATGCTTAGTAGTCAAATCAAATCAGATCAAATCTTATTGGTTACATAACATAGTTAGCAGATGTTAATTTGAGTGTAGTGAAATGCTTGTGCTTCAAGTTCCTAACAGTGTAGTAATATCTAACAAGTAATCTAACAAATTCAAACAACTACCTTATACACACAAATGTAAAGGGATGAATAAGAATGTGTACATATGGATGAGCAGATAACATGAATGGCTTAGGCAAGATAACAGTAGATGGGGTAGAATACAGTATATATATGGATGAGAGATGGCTTTGATGGAATGAGGCAAGATGCAGTAGATGGTATAGAATAACAGTATATATATGGATGAGAGATGGCCGTGAATGGAATAAGGCAAGATGCATGTAGAAGGTATAGATAACAGTATATTAACAAGGATGAGAGATAACATGAATGGAATAGGCAAGATACAGTAGATGGTATAGAATACAGTATATATATGGATGAGAGATGGCCGAATTAACATGGCTTTCAGATAAGATGAAGTAGATGGTTTAGAATACAGTATTATATGGATGAGAGATGGCATGAATAGGCAAGATGCAGTAGATGGTATAGAATACAGTATATATATGGATGAGAGATGGCTTTGTAACATGAATTAGGCAAGATACAGTAGATGGTATAGAATACAGTATAATATGGATGAGAGATGGCCGTGTGAATTAACAAGATTTCAGTAACATGAATGGTATAGATAACAGTATAATATGGATGAGAGATGGCCGTGTGGCTTTCAGGCAAGATGCAGTAGATGGTTTAGAATACAGTATATAACATGGATGAGAGATGGCCGTAACATGGCTTTCAGATACAGTAGATGGTATAGAATAACATGTATATATATGGATGAGAGATGTCTGCAGCCTGTGGCTTAGGCAAGATGCAGTAGATGGTATGAATACAGTATATATATGGATGAGAGATGGCCGTGTGGAATAGGCAAGATACAGTAGATGGTGTAGAATACAGTATATATATGGATGAGAGATGGCCGTGTGGCTTAGGCAAGATGCAGTAGATGGTATAGAATACAGTATATATATGGATGAGAGATGGCCCTGTGGCTTAGGCAAGATGCAGTAGATGGTATAGAATACAGTATATATATGGATGAGAGATGTGTGTGTACCAGTTAGGCAAGATGCAGTGATGGTGCCTGTCTACAGTATATATATGTGGATGAGAGATGGCCGTGTGGAATAGGCAAGATGCAGTAGATGGTATAGAATACAGTATATATATGGATGAGAGATGGCCTGTGGCTTAGGCAAGATGCAGTAGATGGTATAGAATACAGTATATATATGGATGAGAGATGGTGTGTGTGGAATAGGCAAGATGCAGTAGATGGTATAGAATACAGTATATATGGATGAGAGATGGCCATTTGATGCTTAGGCAAGATGCAGTAGATGGTATAGAATACAGTATATATATGGATGAGAGATGGCCCTGTGGCTTAGGCAAGATGCAGTAGATGGTAGTAATATAACAGTATATATATGGATGAGAGATGGCCGTGTGGCTTAGGCAAGATGCAATAGATGGTATAGAATACAGTATATATATGGATGAGAGATGGCCGTGTGGAATAGGCAAGATGCAGTAGATGGTATAGAATACAGTATATATATGGATGAGAGATGGCCATGCGGCTTAGGCAAGATGCAGTAGATGGTATAGAATACAGTATATATGTACATATGAGATTAGTAATGTAGGATATGTAAATATTATTAGTAGTCATTGATGTTCATCCCACCTGTATAGGTGAGTGATCAGACAGTTCATCAGGTCCTCCTGCAGTGCCCTGAACTCCAGAGGCTGACCCTCAGCTCCTGCCCTGGAGTCACTGATATGAGCCTGCACAAGATCAGCACCCACGCTCCCCACATCAGGTATGCTTCTACGTATACGCAAACAGCCAGCCTGTAAGTCAATCACTCATTCATTCAGTCATTCACTCTTGTTTCACACGTTTGCTTGTGTGTGTGTGTGTGTGTGTGTGTGTGTGTGTGTGTGTGTGTGTGTGTGTGTGTGTGTGTGTGTGTGTGTGTGTGTGTGTGTGTGTGTGTGTGTGTGTGTGTGTGTGTGTGTGTGTGTGTGTGTGTGTGTGTCGTGTGTGTGTCTGTGTGTCGTCTGTGTGTGTGTGTGTGTGTGTCGTCTGTGTGTGTGTCGTGTGTGTCGTCTGTGTGTGTGTGTCGTCTGTGTGTGTGTGTGTGTGTGTGTCGTGTGTGTGTGTGTCTTTGTCTGTGGTGTGTCTGTGGTGTGTGTATGCATGTCTGTCTGTGTCTGTGTGTGTGTTAGGTTGTTGGATCTAAGTGGTTGCGGTAAGGTGAGTGATGCTGGTGTTAAGGCTGTAGCTGTGGCCTGTAGATGCCTGCAGTACCTGGACCTGAGCTCCACCGCCACAGGGAACAGAGGGTAGGCTACACTATCAGTGTGTCTTAAATGGCACCCTTTTTCCTTTATAGTGCACTACTTGTATTATGTGTTTATTTGGATCCTCATTTGCTTTTGCAGAAGCAGCAGATACTCTTCCTGGGGACCATAGGTTTCTGATACTGTACTATATAGGGAATCTGGTGCCATTTGGGACAGAGACTATGTTACAGGGCTACTATAATATATCACATACTCTACATCTACTTTCCCGGCACTGACAGAGATGGCCGCCTCGCTTCGCGTTCCTAGGAAACTATGGAGTATTTTGTTTTTTTACGTGTTATTTATTACATTGGTACCCCAGGTAATCTTAGGTTTTATTACATACAGTCGGGAGGAACTACTGGATATAAGAGCAACGTCAACTCACCATCATTACGACCAGGAATACGGCTTTCCCGAAGCGGATCCTGTGTTTTGCCCACCACCCAGGACAATGGATCGGATCCCAGCCGGCGAACCAATAGAACCCCACCGTAAAAGGGGCAGACGAAGCGGTCTTCTGGTCAGGCTCCGGAGACGGGCACATCGCGCACCGCTCCCGAGCATACTACTCGCCAATGTCCAGTCTCTTGACAACGAGGTTGATGAAATCCGAGCAAGGGTAGCATTCCAGAGAGACATCAGAGACTGTAACGTTCTTTGCTTCACGGAAACATGGCTCACTCGAGAGACGCTATCGGAGTCGGTACAGCCAGCTGGTTTCTTCACGCATCGTGCCGACAGAAACAAACATCTTTCTGGTAAGAAGAGGGGCGGGTGGGTATGCCTTATGGTTAATGAGACGTGGTGTGGTCACAACAACATACAGGAACTCAAGTCCTTCTGTTCACCTGAACCTTTGGACTCTCCTTCATTGCAGCCGACGTGAGTAAAACATTTAAACGTGTTAACCCTCGCAAGGCTGGAAGCCCAGACGGCATCCCCAGCCGCGTCCTCAGAGCATGCGCAGACCAGCTGGCTGGTGTGTTTACGGATATATTCAATCAATCCTTATCCCGGTCTGCTGTTCCCACATGCTTCATGAGGGCCACCATTGTTCCTGTTCCCAAGAAAGCTACGGTAACTGAGTTAAATGACTACCGCCCTGTAGCACTCACTTCGTCATCATGAAGTGCTTTGAGAGACTAGTCAAGGACTAGTCACCTCCACCCTACCTGACACCCTAGACCCACTCCAATTTGCTTACCGCCTCAATAGGTCCACAGACGACACAATCGCAACCACACTGCACACCGCCCTAAAGCATCTGTACAAGAGGAATACCTATGTGAGAATGCTGTTCATCGACAGCTCAGCATTTAACACCATAGTACCCTCCAAGCTCGTCATCAAGCTCGAGACCCTCGGTCTCGACCCTGCCCTGTGCAGCTGGGTACTGGACTTCCTGACGGTCCGCCCCCAGGTGGTGAGGGTAGGTAACAACATCTCCACCCCGCTGATCCTCAACACTGGGGCCCCACAAGGGTGCGTTCAGAGCGCTCTCCTGTAATCCCTGTTCACCCACGACTGCGTGGCCATGCACGCCTCCAACTCAATCATCAAGTCTGCAGACGACACTACAGTGGTAGGCTTGATTACCAACAACGATGAGACGGCCTACAGGGAGGAGGTGAGGGCCCTCGGAGTGTGGTATCAGGAAAATAACCTCACACTCAACGTCAACAAAACAAAGAAGGAGATTGGGGATTTCAGGAATCATCAGAGGGAGCCACCCCTATCCACATCGACGGGACAGTAGTGGAGAGGGTAGTAAGTTTTAAGTTCCTCGGAGGACACATCACGGACAAACTGAATTGGTCCACCCACACAGACAGCGTGGTGAAGAAGATGCAGCAGCTCCTCTTCAACCTCAGGAGGCTGAAGAAATTTGGCTTGTCACCAAAAACACTCACAAACTTTTACAGATGCACAATCGAGAGCATCCTGTCAGGCTGGTACGGCAACTTCTCTGCCCACAATCGTAAGGCTCTCCAGAGGGTAGTGAGGTCTGCACAACGCATCACCGGGGGCAAACTACCTGCCCTCCAGGACACCTACACTACCCGATGTCACAGGAAGGCCATAAAGATCATCAAGGACAACAACCACCCCAGCCAATGCCTGTTCACCCCGCTATCATCCAGAAGGTGAGGTCAGTACAGGTGCATCAAAGCTGGGACCGAGAGACTGAAAAACAGCTTCTATCTCAAGGCCATCAGACTGTTAAACAGCCACCACTAACATTGAGTGGCTGCTGCCATACATGTAAAAAATGTATCACGAGCCACTTTAAACAATGCCACTTAATATAATGTTTACATACCATACATTACTAATCTCATATGTATATACTGTACTCTATACCATCTACTGCATCTTGCCATCTTTATGTAATACATGTATCACTAGCCACTTTAAACAATGCCACTTATATAATGTTTTACATACCCTACATTACTCATCTCATATGTATATACTGTACTTGTTACAATCTACTTCATCTTGCCTATGCCGTTCTGTACCATCACTCATTCATATATCTTTATGTACATATTCTTCATCCCTTTACACTTGTGTGTATTAGGTAACTGTTGTGAAATTGTTAGGTTAGAGAGAAGGGTGTGTTTCATAGTTTTATAACCCATGTCTCTTCACAGGGGCGGGCCACTGATTGAGCAGAGCCCTAACCCTATGAAAATCCAAATCTCTTATTTGGAAGCTAAAATTACATTTAATCTTTTCACAAATAATTGTATATTTAAACATTTGAATTGCACAACAATTCCATGTGAATCTGATAACTATAATGTGTAGACTTTCCCAGATACAGTTTAGGTCGTCCTGTCATCAGTCATAATTTCTCAGATGACAACCGAACTGACATCATATTCATTAAGTACCAACGCATATGGTTCCTTTCCCTCCACTTGTTTGATGCTCCCAGACTCTCTATGTTTAACAAAGGCTATTCAACGGCTATTCCCTCTGTAGAGTCAAGAGAGAGGGAAGGGAGAAAGGTATTTATGGGGGGGTCATAAACCTTACCCACGGGCCAACGTCATGACAACATGCTCCCTTTTTATTTTGTATTTTTATTTTATTTCACCTTTATTTAACCAGGTAGGCTAGTTGAGAACAAGTTCTCATTTACAATTGCGACCTGGCCAAGATAAAGAAAAGCAGTTCGACCGGTACAACAACACACATGGAGTAAAACAAACATACAGTCAATAATACAGTAAAAAAACAAGTCTATGTACAATGTGAGCAAATGAGGTGAGACAAGGGAGGTAAAGGCAAAAAACGCCATGGTGGCTAAGTAAATACAATATAGCAAGTAAAAAATATATTTAAAAAACACTGGAATGGTAGATTTGCAGTGGAAGAATGTGCAAAGTAGAGATAGAAATAATGGGAGTGCGAAGGAGCAAAATAAATAAATAAATACAGTAGGGGGAGAGGTAGTTGTTTTGGCTAAATTTAAAAAACGGACAATTAAAAATAAGTATTGCCCTTGGTTCAGTTCAGCGCTATCTGAAGTCATACACAACAGAGATTCACAGACTCTGCAGTCTTTCAGGCGGTTGAGAAATATGTGTGTAAAACTAGTTAAAAAAGCTAAATTAGATATTATGTTAATACACTATCTGAATGTACAGGGAACCCTGCTACATTTTGGAAAGATGTTACATCACTGAAGGGTTGTTTCTCCTTTTCTCTCCCCCAAATGATACATTTAGATTCCGGCCCTATTACTGACAAAATTGATATCATGAATGCATTAATCACCATTTTATCTCTGCGGGCTGTATTTGAATGTATTTCAAGGCCAGATCTTGAAAATAGTATTTTGGATGTTGATGGTGAATCTATTGAATAATACTGAAAATGCTGATTGTGTGCGTATTGTCGTTGTCCTGTTGGAAGGTGAACCTTCGCCGCAGTCTGATGTACTGAGTGCTCTGGATCAGGTTTTCATCAAGGATCTCTCTGTACTTTTCTCCATTCATTTTTCCCTCGATCCTGACAAGTCTCCCAGTCCCTGCCACTGAAAAGCATAACCACAGCATGATGCTGCCACCACCGTGCTTCCCCGTAGGGATGGTATTGGCCAGATGATGAGTTGTGTCTGGTTTCCTCCAGATGTGATGCTTGGCATTCAGGCTAAAGAGTTCAATCTGGGTTTCATCAGACCAGATCATCTTGTTTCTCATAGTCTGAGAGTCCTTTAAGTGCCTTTTGGCAAACTCCAAGAGTGCTGTCATGTGCCTTTTACTGAGGAGTGGCTTCCGTCTGGCCACTCTACCATAAAGGCCTGATTGGTGGAGTGCTGCAACTCAATCCTGTCTCTGACCTTTACGGACAATTTTTTCAACTTCATGGCTTGGTTTTTTCTCTGACATGCACTGTCAACTGTGGGACCTTACATAGACAGGTGTGTGTCTTTCCAAATCATGTCCAATCAATTGATTTTACCACAGGTGGACTCCATTCAAGTTGTACAAACATCTCAAGGATGATCAATGGGAAACAGGATGCACCTGAACTCAATTTTTTGTCTCATAGCAAAGGGTCTGAATACTTATGTAAATAAGGTATTTCTGTTTTTTATTTTCAATATATTTGAAGGAATATTTTAAAATATGTTTTCACTTTGTATTTATGGGGTATTGTTAGTAGATTGATGAGGATGTTTTATTTATTTTATCCATTTTAGAATAAGGCTGTAACGTAACAAAATGTGGAAAAAGTAAAGGGGTCTTATGCCTTTCCGAATGCACTGCATATATTTTTTTGAGACAGTTTGCTACAGCAGGAATATATTCCATCAGAACCAGGAAATGTGAGTTGGTATGTGGATTATAATTAATAGACATTTCTGTAGGGCTTGATACATTTTTCATTAGATCAAATCAAGTCTGAAATGTCAAAGTGGAAATTGCAATCTTTCGAAGCCTTTTTAAAACTCAAATACAGTACAAATTTGCATGACCTGCTTTGCAAGAATATTCTGTGATCAAATTAAGATCCTACATTTGTAGACTAAACCCACAGTCATGCAGAAGCTTGCAGGGTTGATATTCTAATGCTTCCATGCTTATAACATTCTTGACTTCTTCTTGGCTGTGTGTGTGTGTCACTGACTGTGTGTGAAACTTGTGTGTCACTGACTGTGTGTGTAACTTGTTTGTCACTGACTCTGTGTGTAACTTGTTTGTCACTGACTGTGTGTAACTTGTTTGTCACTGACTTTGTGTGTAACTTGTGTGTCACTGACTGTGTGTGTAACTTGTGTGTCACTGACTGTGTGTAACTTGTTTGTCACTGACTCTGTGTGTAACTTGTGTGTCACTGACTGTGTGTGAAACTTGTGTGTCACTGACTGTGTGTGTAACTTGTTTGTCACTGACTCTGTGTGTAACTTGTTTGTCACTGACTCTGTGTGTAACTTGTGTATCACTGACTGTGTGTGTAACTTGTGTGTCACTGACTGTGTGTAACTTGTGTGTCACTGACTGTGTGTAACTTGTTTGTCACTGACTGTGTGTAACTTGTGTGTCACTGACTGTGTGTAACTTGTGTGTCACTGACTGTGTGTAACTTGTGTGTCACTGACTGTGTGTAACTTGTTTGTCACTGACTGTGTGTAACTTGTGTGTCACTGACTGTGTGTAACTTGTGTGTCACTGACTGTGTGTAACTTGTGTGTCACTGACTGTGTGTAACTTGTGTGTCACTGACTGTGTGTAACTTGTTTGTCACTGACTCTGTGTGTAACTTGTGTGTCACTGACTGTGTGTGTAACTTGTGTGTCACTGACTGTGTGTGTAACTTGTGTGTCACTGACTGTGTGTGTAACTTGTGTGTCACTGACTGTGTGTGCAACTTGTGTGTCACTGACTGTGTGTGTAACTTGTGTGTCACTGACTGTGTGTGTAACTTGTGTGTCACTGACTGTGTGTGTAACTTGTTTGTCACTGACTGTGTGTGTAACTTGTGTGTCACGGATTATGTGTAACTTGTGTGTCCCTAACAGGGTGAGCCTGTTGGCAAAGTACTGCAGCACTCATCTCCACACTGTCAAACTGAGCTTCTGCCAGATCAGCCCAGAGGCCATCCACAACCTCAGCAGGCAGTGCAAACGGTAGAACTAAAGCACACATGCATGTCAACGACGTAGGGTGGTTTTTCCCACTAACGGCTAAGGTTAACATTGGGGAGGGGAAGCTGATCCTAGATCTGTACCTTGGGAAATCCCCGAGGCATAACACACAAAGTGATAAGCAGATAGATTTAGAGGAAAAATCAACAACCCTTAGAAATGTCAGTTTTCTGTTGATTTCTGTTCAGGGAATTTTAATAAGGGCTTTATAAAAAAAATGTCTAATGGGCCTCTCTCTCTGACTCTAGTTTGAAGCTACTGCACCTCTACGGCTGTGCCTACATCCCTACTGAGAAGGAGATCAGAGACATCAACCCAAATGTTACACTCAACCCGCTGACTTGATACACACACACAGACACACTTATTGTTGAAATTGGTAACACATCTGACAAACTCCTCCACAGTTACCACAACTTTGTAAATACAGCCTGTGTGATATAAAGAATGAAGAGTGCCCACAGCACAAGTGTGTCAAAGGCCCTCCTTCCATCACCTCCTTCATACAGTGATGTGGTGTCAGGCAAGCTTTATCCAAATTACATCTATCTAGTCAAGATACACATATTTTGTAGATTTCTTTTTTTTTTATGTACATGCTGATTGTTAGTGAAAGTTTCCCATTCTCTGGGAGGCTCCCGAGTGGTGCAGCAGTCTAAGGCACTGCATCTCAGTGCAAGAGGGGTCACTACATCCCCTGGTTTAAATCCATGCTGTAGTGGCCCAGTGTTGTCCAGGTTTGGCCATGGTAGACCGTCATTGTAAATAAGAATGTGTTCTTAACTGACTTGCCTAGTTAAATAAAGGTCAAATACAAAATATCTAGCAGCCAGACAGAAATGGGTCTTGGTCTTCTAGACTATCTCTATGGAAACACTTTTTTTGTGTGTGTGTTTTGTTTATTCAACCTATTACACTTGTTCGGACGCATAGTTCTTGTTTGTTTTGTTCCTCTTTTTCTCGAAGTTGTGAAGTTGACACAAGAGAATGCTAAAGTAGGTAAGCCATGTCAGCGTAACATTCCACAATACGTTTTTTCACAGGGGACAATCTTAGGACTCATCATTGTAGTCTGTATGAAAATGTGGGATGGACCTCTCTGTCTGGAAGAAGAGAGCTGCATTCTCTTTGATTTATTTACAAAGATATCTTACAGAACATCCCTCCATATGTAACTTCATTAATTAAGGTAAGAATCATAAGTTACCAAACCTGTTCTCAGGAATGGACAACACTAGATCCCTTCAGTCTCCACAGATTTGGGAAAATCTGCGTTTTGTTTTTAGTCCCCTAATTTGTGGAACAATCTGCAGAGTTCACTGCAGTTAGATGTGCCGGTGCCACTCAGGAAGTTTAAATGATTGATTGAGGTCCTCTATGTCGTTGAATGTGATTGTTTTCATTAAATATGTTTATTTTGGTTTATTGTATGCTGAATTATATTGTTTTGTACACAAATGTGTGCATGTTGCTTTATAATTATGTTTTTATTGTAATGTATACAGGGCTCTCTTGTAAAATAGACTTTTAATCTCAAATTGACTCCATGTTTAAATGAAGGTTGAATAAATAACAATAAATTATCCGAGCACAGAGAGCATCACCATGGTCACTGGCCACAAGAATGATGGAGTTTCTTGGGGACCTTCAATGCTGCAGATATGTTTTGGTAATGTAAAAAAATGTAGAAAAAGTGAAGGGGTCTGAAAACCTTCCGAATGTGCTGTATATACACTACCGGTCAAAAGTTGTACAACACCTACTCATTCAAGGCTTTTTCTTTATTTTTTACATTTTCTACATTTTAGAATAATAGTGAAGACATCAAAACTATGAAATAACACATATGGAATCATGTAGTAACCAAAAAAGTGTTAAACAAATCAAAATATATTTTATATATGAGATTCTTCAAAGTAGCCACCTTTTGTCTTGATGACAGCTTTGCAAACTCTTGGCATTCTCTCAACCAGCTTTATGAGGTAGTCACCTGGAATGCATTTACATTTTGCAGGTGTGCCTTGTTAAAAGTTCATTTGTGGAATTTATTTCCTTCTTAATGTGTTTGAGCCAATAAGTTGTGTTGTGACAAGGTAGGGGTGGTGTACACAAGATTTGTTTGGTAAAAGACCAAGTCCATATTATGGCAAGAACAGCTCAAATAGGCAAGGAGAAAGGACAGTCCATCATTACTTAAAGACATGAAGGACTGTCAATCCGGAACTTTGAAAGTTTCTTCAAGTGCAGTCGCAAAATTCATCAAGCGCTATGATGAAACTGGCTCTCATGAGGACCAACACAGGAAAGGAAGACCCAGAGTTATGCAGAGAATAAGTTCATTAGAGTTACCAGCCTCAGAAATTGCAGTCCAAATGAATGCTTCACAGACTTCAAGTAACAGACATCCAACATCAACTGTTCTTTGGAGACTGCGTGAATCAGGCCTTTATGGTCAAATTACTGCAAAGAAATCACTACTAAAGGACACCAATAAGAAGAAGAGACTTGTTTGGGCCAAGAAATATGAGAAATGGACATTAGACCGGTGGAAATCTGTCCTTTGGTCCAATGAATCCAAATTTGAGATTTTTGGTTCCAACCGCCATGTCTTTGTGAGATACAGAGTAACAGGTTTGAAGGTAAGACCCAGATGCAGACAACGTCGAATTAACAACAGTTTAATAATCCAACGGGGGAAAAAGACAGGTCAAAGGCAGGCAGAGGTCAGTAATCCAGAGGTGGGGTAAAGGTACAGGACTGCAGGTGTGCTCAGAGTCAGGACAGGCAAGGGTCAAACCCAGGATGGCAAGAAAAGAGAGACTGGGGAAAAGCAAGAGCTGAGACAAAAAAAACACTGGTTGACTTGAATAAACAAGACGAACTGGCACAGACAGACAGAAAACACAGGTATGAAAACACAGGGGACAATGGGGAAGATGGGCGACACCTGAAGGGGGTGTGGAGACAAGCACAAGGATAGGTGAATCAGATCAGGTGTGACAACACAAGTATGTAAACGGATGATCTCCGCATGTGTGGTTCCCTCTGTGAAGCATGGAGGAGGAGGTGTGATGGTGTGCGGGTGCTTTGCTGGTGATTTATTTAGAATTCAAGGCACATTGCCAGCATGGCTACCACAGCATTCTGCAGCAATACGAAATCCCATCTGGTTTGCGCTTAGTGGGACAATCATGTGTTTTCATCAGACAATGACCCAACACACCTCCAGGCTGTGTAAGGGCTATTTAACCAAGAAGGAGTGTGATGGAGTGCTGCATCAGATGACCTCTGAGTTGGACCACAGAGTGAAGGAAAAGCAGCCATCAAATGTTCAGCATATGTGGGAACTCCTTCAAGATTGTTGGAAAAGCATTCCAGGTGAAGTTGGTTGAGAGAATGCCAAGAGAGTGCAAAGCTGTCATCAAGGAAAAGGGTGGCTACTTTGAAGAATTTCAAAATAAAATATATTTTGATTTGTTTAACACTTTTTAGGTTACTACATGATTCCATATGTGCTATTTCATAGCTTGGATGTCTTCACTATTATTCTACAATGTAGAAAATAGTAAAAATAAAGAAAAACCTTTGAAAGATTAGTAGGTGTGTCCAAACTTTTACTGTATGTATTTTATTCTTTATTTTATTTTTTTATTTTTTTATTACCCAGGACCGGGCTTCTGTGTCCTCATAGGCAGCCATTGCCCTGCATACACACACACACACACACACACACACACACACACACACACACACACACACACACACACACACACACACACACACACACACACACACACACACACACACACACAATTCTCATATATTATCTTAATTTGAGCCAGTTTGCTACATCAGCAATATAATCCTGCAGAAACAGGAAATATGAATTGTTACAGTTTGTGGATTATAATTAATGGACATTGTTGTAGGGGTTGATACATTTTTCGTTAGATTAAATCAAGTCTGACATTTCAAAGTGGAAATTACAAAACTTTAGAATCCTTTTTAAAACTCAAAAACAGTACAAGTTTGCATTACCTGCTTTGTAAGAAAATTCTTAGCAACAAAAAAACTGATCAAATTAAGATCCTACATCTGTACACAGCACTGATAGTCATGCAGAAGTTTGCAGGGTTGATTTCTAATGCTTCCATGCTTCTGACATTCTTGACTTCTTATTGGCCGTGTATGTGTGTCACTGACTGTGTGTGTAACTTGTGTGTCACTGATTATGTGGAACTTGTGTGTCCCTAACAGGGTGAGCCTGTTGGCAAAGTACTGCAGCACTCATCTCCACACTGTCAAACTGAGCTTCTGCCAGATCAGCCCAGAGGCCATCCACAACCTCAGCAGGCAGTGCAAACGGTAGAACTAAAGCACACATGCATGTCAACGACGTAGGGTGGTTTTTCCCACTAACGGCTAAGGTTAACATTGGGGAGGGGAAGCTGATCCTAGATCTGTACCGTGGGAAACCCCAGAGGCATAACACACAAAGTGATAAGCAGATAGATTTAGAGGAAAAATCAACAACCCTTAGAAATGTCAGTTTTCTGTTGATTTCTGTTCAGGGAATTTTAATAAGGGCTTTATAAAAAAAATGTCTAATGGGCCTCTCTCTCTGACTCTAGTTTGAAGCTACTGCACCTCTACGGCTGTGCTTACATCCCTACTGAGAAGGAGATCAGAGACATCAACACCACTCTTACACTCAACCCGCTGACTTGATACACACACTAGAGCGTTGGACCAGTAACCAAAAGGTTGCTGGATTGAATCCCTGAGCTGACTAGGTAAAAATATGTTGTTCTGCCCCTGAGCAAGGCAGTTAACCCACTGTTCCCCTGGTGCTGAAGATGTGGATGTCGATTATGGAAGCCCCTCACACTTCTGTTTCAGAGGGGTTGGGTTAAATGCGGAAGACACATTTCAGTTGAATGCATTCAGTTGTTCGACTGACTAGGTTTTCTCAGACACACTTTTTGTTGAAATTGATAACACATCTGACAAAGTCCTCCACAGTTACCACAGAGGCATGACTCAAATCAAATTAAACGCTTTTTAAATACAGCCTGTGTGACATAAAGAAGCATGAAGAGTGTTCAGGGAATTTTGATCGGTCTCTCTCTCTCTCTCTCTCTCTCTCTCTCTCTCTCTCTCTCTCTCTCTCTCTCTCTCTCTAGGTTGAAGCTACTGCATCTCTACAGCTGTGCCTACATCCCTACTGAGAAGGATATCAGAGACATCAACCCAAATGTTACACTCAACCCGCTGACTTGATACACACACACAGACACACTTATTGTTGAAATTGGTAACACATCTGACAAACTCCTCCACAGTTACCACGACTTTGTAAATACAGCCTGTGTGATATAAAGAATGAAGAGTGCCCACAGCACAAGTGTGTCAAGGGCCCTCCTTCCATCACCTCCTTCATACAGTGATGTGGTGTCAGGCAAGCTTTATCCAAATTACATCTATCTAGTCAAGGTACAAATATTTTGTAGATTTGTTATTAATTTTTTTACATGCTGATTGTTAGTGAAAGTTTCCTATTATCTAGAGGCAGCAGGTGGCCTAATGGCTAGCTCTTTGGACCTGTAACCGAAAGGTTGCTAGATCGAATCTGAGCCGATAAGGCAGGTTAACTCCCTGTTCGTTGTAAATTAGAATTTGTTCTTAACCGACATGTCTGGTTTAATAAATACAAATCTAGTAGACAGAAATGGGTATTGGTCTTCTAGACTATCTCTATGGAAACGCAGTTGTTTTTGCTTGTGTTTCGTTTATTCAACCTATTGCAGGTAATTGTGTAAGTGCGCGTGTCCGGGCACACAGTTCTTGTTTGTTTTGTGCCTGTTCTGGAAGTTGAGAGGCCAACACAAGAAGTAAGCCGCGTCAGCAGCTGTCGCACCCCACCTCTCACCACCTGTGTACCTGGCAAGAGACCCGTGGCAAGGGGACTGTCACAGCACCGCAAAGGACGACACAAGACTTGATAAATGATACTAGGACGAAGGACGACACATTAATACCGTTAGCCCGAGGTGGTCGAAGTCCTGGAAAGAATGAACGCTCTATTTTTCTTTTCTTTTCAGGACCTCGATAAGGTGATTGACAGTGTTGAACGACTTGGATAAAAACCTCAGACATGAAGTTCGTAAGGTGGTGGTAAAAGGAATTGAATTGGTTAAAAACGTTGCTTTATTGCTGTTGCCCATAGTGTTCATTCCCCTGGTGGTTTTCTGCGTGCTTGGTTTCTGGGGCTTTCAACTCTGGACTGAACCATGTCATTACCAGGCATGGGTAGGGACCGGGAGAGTTTGTGTTCGCTCTTTCACGCTTGTGATGTGGATAATTCTGGACAGATTGAAAAATACGAGTTTATTCAAATCTGCTCAGAGCTCAATGTTCCACCGACGGAGAGAGAGCACATATTCTCTAAACTGGACACCGACAGAGACGGGACTATCAATCTAGCGGAGTTCATTAGCGGCTTCCTCGGGATCTCGGAGCAAGTGTATTGTGGGAACATGGAGAGCGAGAGCTGGGAAGTCTCTTCTCCGGCCTGGGAAGATTTCCAGACCCGACTGGGGGACCATGCCAAGTTCATACCCAGGTGAGGTATGGTTTACATTGCAACAACAAAATATAGGCTAATCAAAATGATTTTTCTTTACATATTGTCATAAAACAGTTTCAATGTACTTTTTCAGTGTGTGTAACCAATAGACTACAGGAAGGTTCTGCCCTTATTTGGATTCATAAAATAAATATACTCAATATTTGTTGTATGATTGTAGTGTTTTTTGAATTGAAACTGCTGTTCTATTCCGGTTTCCAATGATATTGGCTAAATGAGGTTAGGACACCTGCTCCACCTATTTGTGTGTGTGTGTGCTCAGGTCAGTTTAGCTCTAATACATCAGTTATCTCTAGAAGGACCAATAGAAATGCAGCAACCTAACCCGAAAGAATGAGCGAAAGTAAGAGAAAAAGAAAGGTAGGAGTGAAAGGTAGGTATCAGTAGCCTATCCTATGACAGGTTATGAAATGAGGCCCATTGAGCAGTTAGAGGGAGAACCCTGCCCCCTAGGGCTGGGAATGGGACTGAGACACTGTCTAACAATACCATGGAGGGGACATAGAATCACTGTGTTAATCAATGTTCCCCATCGCATCTTAAATAGACCTCATTATGACTGTTTGATCACCAGCCTCACCAGCTGTACAAAGACACCCATCAGAACTAACATCTTAGCCTGCTTCTTTGAAAAGGGCCACCCCTGGGGCCCTCCATTAGGGATGGAGACAGAGGGTTTTCTGGTGCAGCAGATAAAATCACTGGGGGGGCCCAACCTCAAAAAGACAGTAGGCCTACATCCAGAGACTGAGGTCACAATAGGGCAATTCCATGGTAACAGAGGGTGCGTTTGTAAATTTACTCTGGCTATCTACTCCAATTTCAGAGCACTCTAGTCTGTGTGTGCCGGAGTGCAGAATAACTGATTCATTTACGAACGCTCAACAACCGTTGAATATGGCCGGTATCAGTAAACTTCAGCAAAAAAAGTGTCATTACATTTTTTGCCAGCAGCACAGTTACAGTCACCAACGCTCTGGATAACATGTAAACAGACTAACCAGCTCTGCTCGGGCAAGTAAAATGATCAGAGTGAGGTGTTCTCTCATTATGTGTCTGGAAGTAGCTACCAGCTAGCCAACGTTAGCCAGTTATCCTGGTGCTTGACTCACGTTGTGAGGTCAGAATGCTCAACCCCACTGCTCGGCAAGAGCGTCCAGTGAGGGCTCTAAATGAGAGCACAACGCTCTGAATTTACTAACGGGACAATCTGACAACGCTCTGAATTTACTAACGGGACAATCTGACAACGCTCTGAATTTACTAACGGGACAATCTGACAACGCTCTGAATTTACTAACGGGACAATCTGACAACGCTCTGAATTTACTAACGGGACAATCTGACAACGCTCTGAATTTACTAACGGGACAATCTGACAACGCTCTGAATTTACTAACGGGACAATCTGACAACGCTCTGAATTTACTAACGGGACAATCTGACAACGCTCTGAATTTACTAACGGGACAATCTGACAACGCTCTGAATGTACTAACGGGACAATCTGACAACGCTCTGAATGTACTAACGGGACAATCTGACAACGCTCTGAATGTACTAACGGGACAATCTGACAACGCTCTGAATTTACTAACGGGACAATCTGACAACGCTCTGAATGTACTAACGGGACAATCTGACAACGCTCTGAATGTACTAACGGGACAATCTGACAACGCTCTGAATTTACTAACGGGACAATCTGACAACGCTCTGAATTTACTAACGGGACAATCTGACAACGCTCTGAATGTACTAACGGGACAATCTGACAACGCTCTGAATTTACTAACGGGACAATCTGACAACGCTCTGAATGTACTAACGGGACAATCTGACAACGCTCTGAATTTACTAATGCCCAGAGCACACCCGGGAGGGAGCTCACTCTGGCACAAGGACAACTTTTATGCATTTGAAAATAACATTTTATAAAAACACATTTACTTGAAGAACAGTTTAGTTTCAAAGTTTGGTAACAGAATGAAGGTACAAACAGCACAAACCGTCATTGTGTTCGCAAACATGTCATCCATTCCTCCTGCCATGGAAGGACCATGGTTGGAGTACAGCAGTGATCAGTTGTGGTTCCCCGCCTAAGTAGTTCTACTTTAAGAAAGCAGGTAACTAGATGTGTTGTGAACATGAGATAACTCCAAGCACCTCTGTCACTTTTGATTACTATCAAAAGTATTGCTGTTAAAAGTATTTTGCATTTCTTAGCTTGCATGTAGGAAGGTGATGTCTCTGTAAGCCCCAGATGTTATGACCCGTGGCGTGTACCAGTGATGCTGCCTGTCTTGACAGGGCTGTTGACTGTGACAGTGAGTCTATATGCTTAGGGATTGTAATCTGGCCACCATGTTGAAGGAAAACACACACTCACACACTTTAGATACCTCTACCTATCTGACCCACACACTTTAGATACCTCTACCTATCTGACCCACACACTTTAGATACCTCTACCTATCTGACCCACACACTTTAGATACCTCTACCTATCTGACCCACACACTTTAGATACCTCTACTTATCTGACTCACACACTTTAGATACCTCTACCTATCTGACCCACACACTTTAGATACCTCTACCTATCTGACCCACACACTTTAGATACCTCTACCTATCTGACCCACACACTTTAGATACCTCTACCTATCTGACCCACACACTTTCGATACCTCTACCTATCTGACTCACACACTTTAGATACCTCTACCTATCTGACCCACACACTTTAGATACCTCTACCTATCTGACCCACACACTTTAGATACCTCTACCTATCTGACCCACACACTTTAGATACCTCTACCTATCTGACCCACACACTTTAGATACCTCTACCTATCTGACCCACACACTTTAGATACCTCTACCTATCTGACCCACACACTTTAGATACCTCTACCTATCTGACCCACACACTTTAGATACCTCTACCTATCTGACCCACACACTTTAGATACCTCTACCTATCTGACCCACACACTTTAGATACCTCTACCTATCTGACCCACACACTTTAGATACCTCTACCTATCTGACCCACACACTTTAGATACCTCTACCTATCTGACCCACACACTTTAGATACCTCTACCTATCTGACCCACACACTTTAGATACCTCTACCTATCTGACCCACACACTTTAGATACCTCTACCTATCTGACCCACACACTTTAGATACCTCTACCTATCTGACTCACACACTTTAGATACCTCTACCTATCTGACCCACACACTTTAGATACCTCTACCTATCTGACCCACACACTTTAGATACCTCTACCTATCTGACTCACACACTTTAGATACCTCTACCTATCTGACCCACACACTTTAGATACCTCTACCTATCTGACTCACACACTTTAGATACCTCTACCTATCTGACCCACACACTTTAGATACCTCTACCTATCTGACCCACACACTTTAGATACCTCTACCTATCTGACCCACACACTTTAGATACCTCTACCTATCTGACCCACACACTTTAGATACCTCTACCTATCTGACCCACACACTTTAGATACCTCTACCTATCTGACCCACTTTTACCAAAGCATGAATGAGTTATTAACATGTAAAATGGCTCCACGATTATTATGCAGTCAGGGAAATGAGAAATGAACATTTAAGTACCTGAATGAGCATGTAGATATTAGGTAAATACTGTGGGCCTCACAGGTATACAGATGAACAGGTGTGTTTCACCCCCCTAAGTGTTAAATCTACTTCTTCTCCAGTTCAACAACAGCCCATGATGAGTAAGCTTCCATTTCAAAGTACAACAACACTGTCAACACTGTTGAAATGAATGATATTGTTGACGCAGCATAATAATATCATGTTTGTGTGCTGTATAAATGTTATGATAGTAGCTATTAGAGAGGTATATTAACTAGTGGTTCTAGATGCTTCTAGTGGTGAATAGCTGTTCAGACATTATGCTGTTGTGTTAACATTCCCTCTCTGTTGGTCACTCTGTATGTCTTTCTTTCTGTCCATCTGTTCTCTGTCTGTCTGTCTGTCCGTCCGTCCGTCCGTCCGTCCGTCTGTCCGTCTGTCCGTCTGTCTGTCTGTAGGAATGAGCAGGCAGCCACGCTGTATCAGAACATCAGTATGGCAGAGCCCAGGATGGTGCCTCAGTATGAGAGACTCATCATGAGTTTCACCAGAGAGATCAAACAGCACAACGCTGAGATGGAGAACTTGGCCCTGGCTGTCAAACGGTACACACACACACATACTCACCAACAAATGCAGTTTGCTTAAAAACACATACTGTACATACACTGCAGACATTCTATCATACACACCCTCAAATACACACACACCAACACAGATACAATATAATATTATGTTCTACTCACACCAACACAGATACAATATAATATTATGTTCTACACACACCAACACAGATACAATATAATATTATGTTCTACTCACACCAACACAGATACAATATAATATTATGTTCTACTCACACCAACACAGATATAACATAATATTATGTTCTACACACACCAACACAGATACAATATAATATTATGTTCTACTCACACCAACACAGATACAATATAATATTATGTTCTACTCACACCAACACAGATATAACATAATATTATGTTCTACACACACCAACACAGATATAATATCATATTATGTTCTACTCACACCAACACTAATATAATATTGTGTTCTACACACACCAACACAGATATAATATCATATTATGTTCTACACACACCAACACAGATATAATATCATATTATGTTCTACTCACACCAACACTAATATAATATTGTGTTCTACACACACCAACACAGATATAATATAGTATTATGTTCCACTCACACCAACACTAATATAATATCATTATGTTCTACTCACACCAACACTAATATAATATTGTGTTCTACACAATCCAACACAGATATAACATTATGTTCTACACACACCAACACGAATATAATATATGAATATGTTCTACACACACCAACACAAATATATTATATTAATATGTTCTACACACACCAACACAGATATAATATTATTAATGATGTGTAATTATTTGTATGAGCATAATAAGATTCAAAACCTGAGACATAAACTGAACAAGTTCCACAGACATGTGACTAACAGAAATGGAATAATGTGTCTCTGAACAAAGGGGGGTCAAAATCAAAAGTAACAGTCAGTATCTGGTGTGGCAACCGGCTTCATTAAGTACTGCCGTGCATCTCCTCATGGACTGCACCAGATATGCCAGTTCTTGCTGTGAGATGTTACCCCACTCTTCCACCAGGCACCTGCAAGTTCCCAGACATTTCTGGGAGGAATGGCCCTAGCCCTCACCCTCCGATCCAATAGGTCCCAGACGTGCTCAATGGGATTGAGATCCGGGCTCTTCGCTGGCCATGGCAGAACACTGACATTCCTGTCTTGCAGGAAATCTCGCACAGAGCGAGCAGTATGGCTGGTGGCATTGTCATGCTGGGGGGTCATGTCAGAATGAGCCTGCAGGAAGGGTACCACATGAGGGAGGAGGATGTCTTCCCTGTAATGCACAGCGTTGAGATTTCTTGCAATGACAACAAGCTCAGTCCGATGATGCTGTGACACACCGCCCCAGACCATGACGGACCCTCCACCTCCAAATCGATCCCGCTTCAGAGTACAGGTCTCGGTGTAACGCTCATTCCTTCGATGATAAACGCGAATCCGACCATCACCCCTGGTGAGACAAAACCGTGACTCGTTAGTGACGTGCAGGTGTTGTTACACATGGTCTGCCACTGCGAGGACGATCAGCTGTCCGTCCTGTCTCCCTGTAGTGCTGTCTTTGGCATCTCACAGTACGGACATTGCAATTTATTGCCCTGGCCACATCTGCAGTCCTCATGCCTCCTTGCAGCATGCCTAAGGCACGTTCACGCAGATGAGCAGGGACCCTGGGCATCTTTTTTTTGGTGTATTTCAGAGTCAGTAGAAAGGCCTAAGTTTTCATAACTGTGACCTTAATTGCCTACCGTCTGAAAGCTGTTAGTGTCTTAACAACCATTCCACAAGTGCATGTTCATTAATTGTTTATGGTTCATTGAACAAGCATGGGAAACAGTGTTTAAACCCTTTACAATGAAGATCTGTGAAGTTATTTTGATTTTTACAGATTATCTTTGAAAGACGGGGTCCTGAAAAAGGGACGTTTCTTTTTTTGCTGAGTTTATATGAATATGTTCCACACACCAACACAGACATAATATATGATGTTTTAATATTGTATTTCTTCTCAGGGCCCAGGACAAGGCCTCCATGCAACTCAGTGAGATGGAGGAGGAGATGGATCAACGCATCCATACAGCCGAGAACAACACAAGGCTTCAGGTGACACACACACACACACTTGCTGATTCACTTCAGAAATGATGTGCATGTTATCAGGCGGTATCGGCAGGTTGTGTTCCTACAATGTTTAGACAGACTGATAAGAAGGGTGTAGCTCATCTCTTCCCTCATGTCAAATAAAGAGGGATCTGGGATCAGATTACTCATAGAATCTCAAACACTCATAGAATCTTAAATATTGAATTAATTTGGACAGTAGTAGTTGTGTTTCTTGGCAGTAGTGGTCTCTATATGTTGTCAGTGTGTGAGCAGTTGATGATGATGTTATCCTCTATAGTTGTGTCTTCAGTCCTTGTGGAGGCCATAAGTGAGGGAATGATGCTAAACCATTGATCCTTTGTGTTGTCTGTAGGAAGCCAAGAGGGCTGAGGCAGCTCTAAGTGAGCTGAAGAGGCACTATGAGTCCGAGGTGTGTGAGCTGCAGCACAAGGTCCAGAAGATGAAGCTGGTGAGTTTACCATTGGACTATTCCTCATACAGTTCCATCTAGTACACTCTAAAGATATCCTCTACAGTCCAGGCCAAATTTGAAATACATTTTCACTTTTTCATAAAAGTATTAAACTTGGTTCCTTTGAACAGTTTGTTCAAGTTAAAAGTTTCATGCTTTTATGAAAAAGTGAACAATTCACCTCAAATTTGGCACCTATTGCCTGAATTGCTAGTCTAACCAATCACTTCTGTTCACCCACTAAGCATTTTGGTTCATTGGTTCATGAAACAATCAGATGAACTCGGGATAGTCGCCTTTGAATAAAATACATCTATGCTGCTATCTGTGCCTCTGAAGATGCTGATTCGCGGAAGGCAAGCAGCATTTGTGTTACTTAATGTCTACTCCCTCCTCAGATTGAAGACCAGTACAAGAACATCAACATGAAAGATGAGTCTTCAACCCTGAAGAGGAAGATCAACAAACTGACTCTGGTGAGATGGTTCTTCCATCCTGTTGTATATCACTCTGGACATATCCTTGATCTCTGCTCCATTTCCTGCTCCAGAATCAGTCTGGCTCTGACCCTGATGTCTCCTGTCCCTAACCCCTCCTCTTTCTCTTTCTTTCTCTCTCTGCTCTATTTCTCTCACTCTATTTCTCCTCTTTTGCAATCTTTCACGTTTGCTCTATTTTTGCTTTCTCTCTCTCTTGTCTGTCTCTGTCTCTGTCTCTCTCTCTTTCTCTCTCTCTCTCTCTCTCTCTCTCTCTCTCTCTCCCCTCTCTCTCTCTCTCTCTCTCTCTCTCTCTCTCTCTCTCTCTCTCTCTATCTCTATCTCTCTCAAAATTAAATTTGCTTTATTGGCATGATGTAACAATGTACATATTGCCAAAGCTTATTTTGGATATTTACAATGTAAAAATGAGATTCAAAATTGTCAATGGGACAACAATAACCAAGTGTCAAAATAACCATACATTCAACAATAAGCATACAGTAGAGTACATGTGCTCTCTGTCTCTCTCTCCATCTCTGTCTCTCTCTCTCTCTCCCACCCCCCCAGGAAAACCAGAGGTTGAAGCAGGAGTTAATGCAGTCCCACACTAACATAGCCTTCCTGCAGAGTGAACTGGACTCTCTGAAGAGTGACCTGACAGACCACAGCATCAACTCGGAGGGGTGAGATACACACACAAAGCATTTTAAGGCCTTTTTATATTAGACCCTGTCAATCCAGAAAGAGTTACTGTAACATGGGTGTTGGAAATCACAGGAGGCTGCTGAGGGGAGGATGGCTTGTAATAATGGCTGGAATGGAGTGAATGGAATGATATCAAGCACATGGAAACAATGTATTGGATGTGTTTGATACCGTTCCATTTATTCCATTCCAGCCATTACTTTGAGCCCGTCCTCCCCAATGAATCTGCCACCAGCCGCCTGTGTTGGACACCCATTGTGCATGAGGCATAATCATCTGTACAATCTCTCGTAAAATGCCTTACCTGGGGTGGTAACATGTTTGGCAGGCCTGTAACAGGATATCCTGGTGTGAACTCACACTCACAAAGAGTCTCACAACACGGTTACCTGGCAACCAGGCCGGGGAGATTGATTTCACACTGTGCCTTTGAACCCGTTCCATTCAAACTTTGTTTTTTTGTTGTGAATGTGTCGATTCTTTGGGAATGCTGAAGTGACTGCTTTGTCGGTATTATTTGAATGTAAACCTGTTCATGTGCAGTATTATTAGAATGTAAACCTGTTCATGTGCAGTATTATTAGAATGTAAACCTGTTCATGTGCAGTATTATTAGAATGTAAACCTGTTCATGTGCAGTATTATTACAATGTAAACCTGTTCATGTGCAGAATTATTAGAATGTAAACCTGTTCATGTGCAGAATTATTAGAATGTAAACCTGTTCATGTGCAGAATTATTAGAATGTAAACCTGTTCATGTGCAGTATTATTAGAATGTAAACCTGTTCATGTGCAGTATTATTAGAATGGAAACCTGTTCATGTGCAGTATTATTAGAATGTAAACCTGTTCATGTGCAGTATTATTAGAATGTAAACCTGTTCATGTGCAGTATTATTAGAATGTAAACCTGTTCATGTGCAGTATTATTAGAATGTAAACCTGTTCATGTGCAGAATTATTAGAATGTAAACCTGTTCATGTGCAGTATTATTAGAATGTAAACCTGTTCATGTGCAGTATTATTAGAATGTAAACCTGTTCATGTGCAGTATTATTAGAATGTAAACCTGTTCATGTGCAGTATTATTAGAATGTAAACCTGTTCATGTGCAGTATTATTAGAATGTAAACCTGTTCATGTGCAGTATTATTAGAATGTAAACCTGTTCATGTGCAGAATTATTAGAATGTAAACCTGTTCATGTGCAGAATTATTAGAATGTAAACCTGTTCATGTGCAGTATTATTAGAATGGAAACCTGTTCATGTGCAGTATTATTAGAATGGAAACCTGTTCATGTGCAGTATTATTAGAATGGAAACCTGTTCATGTGCAGTATTATTAGAATGGAAACCTGTTCATGTGCAGTATTATTAGAATGGAAACCTGTTCATGTGCAGTATTATTAGAATGGAAACCTGTTCATGTGCAGTATTATTAGAATGGAAACCTGTTCATGTGCAGTATTATTAGAATGGAAACCTGTTCATGTGCAGTATTATTAGAATGGAAACCTGTTCATGTGCAGTATTATTAGAATGGAAACCTGTTCATGTGCAGTATTATTAGAATGTAAACCTGTTCATGTGCAGAATTATTAGAATGTAAACCTGTTCATGTGCAGTATTATTAGAATGTAAACCTGTTCATGTGCAGTATTATTAGAATGTAAACCTGTTCATGTGCAGTATTATTAGAATGGAAACCTGTTCATGTGCAGTATTATTAGAATGGAAACCTGTTCATGTGCAGTATTATTAGAATGGAAACCTGTTCATGTGCAGTATTATTAGAATGGAAACCTGTTCATGTGCAGTATTATTAGAATGGAAACCTGTTCATGTGCAGTATTATTAGAATGGAAACCTGTTCATGTGCAGTATTATTAGAATGGAAACCTGTTCATGTGCAGTATTATTAGAATGGAAACCTGTTCATGTGCAGTATTATTAGAATGGAAACCTGTTCATGTGCAGTATTATTAGAATGGAAACCTGTTCATGTGCAGTATTATTAGAATGGAAACCTGTTCATGTGCAGTATTATTAGAATGGAAACCTGTTCATGTGCAGTATTATTAGAATGGAAACCTGTTCATGTGCAGTATTATTAGAATGGAAACCTGTTCATGTGCAGTATTATTAGAATGTAAACCTGTTCATGTGCAGTATTATTAGAATGTAAACCTGTTCATGTGCAGAATTATTAGAATGTAAACCTGTTCATGTGCAGTATTATTAGAATGGAAACCTGTTCATGTGCAGTATTATTAGAATGGAAACCTGTTCATGTGCAGAATTATTAGAATGTAAACCTGTTCATGTGCAGTATTATTAGAATGTAAACCTGTTCATGTGCAGTATTATTAGAATGGAAACCTGTTAATGTGCAGTATTATTAGAATGTAAACCTGTTCATGTGCAGTATTATTAGAATGTAAACCTGTTCATGTGCAGTATTATTAGAATGTAAACCTGTTCATGTGCAGTATTATTAGAATGTAAACCTGTTCATGTGCAGTATTATTAGAATGTAAACCTGTTCATGTGCAGTATTATTAGAATGTAAACCTGTTCATGTGCAGTATTATTTGAATGTAAACCTGTTCATGTGCAGTATTATTAGAATGTAAACCTGTTCATGTGCAGTATTATTAGAATGGAAACCTGTTCATGTGCAGTATTATTAGAATGGAAACCTGTTCATGTGCAGTATTATTAGAATGTAAACCTGTTCATGTGCAGTATTATTAGAATGTAAACCTGTTCATGTGCAGTATTATTAGAATGGAAACCTGTTCATGTGCAGTATTATTAGAATGTAAACCTGTTCATGTGCAGTATTATTAGAATGGAAACCTGTTCATGTGCAGTATTATTAGAATGGAAACCTGTTCATGTGCAGTATTATTAGAATGGAAACCTGTTCATGTGCAGTATTATTAGAATGGAAACCTGTTCATGTGCAGTATTATTAGAATGGAAACCTGTTCATGTGCAGTATTATTAGAATGGAAACCTGTTCATGTGCAGTATTATTAGAATGGAAACCTGTTCATGTGCAGTATTATTAGAATGGAAACCTGTTCATGTGCAGTATTATTAGAATGGAAACCTGTTCATGTGCAGTATTATTAGAATGGAAACCTGTTCATGTGCAGTATTATTAGAATGGAAACCTGTTCATGTGCAGTATTATTAGAATGGAAACCTGTTCATGTGCAGTATTATTAGAATGGAAACCTGTTCATGTGCAGTATTATTAGAATGTAAACCTGTTCATGTGCAGAATTATTAGAATGTAAACCTGTTCATGTGCAGTATTATTAGAATGTAAACCTGTTCATGTGCAGTATTATTAGAATGGAAACCTGTTCATGTGCAGTATTATTAGAATGGAAACCTGTTCATGTGCAGTATTATTAGAATGGAAACCTGTTCATGTGCAGTATTATTAGAATGGAAACCTGTTCATGTGCAGAATTATTAGAATGTAAACCTGTTCATGTGCAGTATTATTAGAATGTAAACCTGTTCATATGCAGAATTATTAGAATGTAAACCTGTTGCCTATAGAAAGTCTACATAGATTTCTTCACATTGTATGGTGTTACAAAGGAGGATTCAAATGGATTTAATTTTCTGTCAACAATCTACACAAAATATTCTGCAATGTCAAAGTGGAAGAAAAATTATATATTTTTTGGGATTTCGGGAAAAAAAATTGGACTGCTATGCTCCCGAGTGGTCTAAGGCACTGCATCTCAGTGCTAGAGGTGTCACTACAGACCCTGGTTTGATTCCAGGCTGTATCATAACCGGCCGTGATTGGGAGTCCCATAGGGCAGCGCACAATTGGCCCAGCGTCGTCCAGGTTAGGGTTTGACCGTCATTGTAAATAAGAATTTGATCTTAACTGACTTGCCTCGTTAAATAAAGGTTAAATAAATAAATAAATATACCTTGATACGCTAATTATCCACCCCCCTGAGTGAATGCATGTTAGAAACCCCTTTGGCAGCGATTACAGCTGTGAGTCTTCTTGGGTAAGTCTCATAAGAGCTTTGTACACCTGTATTGTGCAATATTTGCCATTATTTTTTTATTTATTATTCAAGCTCTGTCAAGGTGATGGGGATCATGGCTAGACAGCAATGTTCAAGTCTTGTCATAGATTTTCAAGCAGACTCTGCAGCTGTTTTAGAATCACTCATGGCCTCATGGTGACATCCCTAAGCAGTTTCCTTCCTGTCCTGCATCTCAGTTCAGAAGGACGACTGCATCGTTGATGTGTCTGGGTGGTTTAATACATCATCCACAGCATCATTATTAACTTGATCATACTTAAAGACATATTCAATGTCTGATTTGTTATTGTTACCCATCTACCAATCACTGCCCTTCTTTATGAGGCTTTGGAAAAGCTACCTGGTCTTTGTAGTTGAATCTGTGCTTGAAATTCAGTACTTGACTAATGGGACCTTACAGATGTTATATGTATGGGGGACAGAGGAGGGGGTAATATTCAGTACTTGACTAATGGGACTTTACAGATGTTATATGTATGGGGGACAGAGGAAGGGGTGATATTCAGTACTTGACTAATGGGACCTTACAGATGTTATATGTATGGGGGACTGAGGAAGGGGTAATATTCAGTACTTGACTAATGGGACCTTACAGATGTTATATGTATGGGGGACTGAGGAAGGGGTAATATTCAGTACTTGACTAATGGGACTTTACAGATGTTATATGTATGGGGGACAGAGGAAGGGGTAATATTCAGTACTTGACTAATGGGACCTTACAGATGTTATATGTATGGGGGACTGAGGAAGGGGTAATATTCAGTACTTGACTAATGGGACCTTACAGATGTTATATGTATGGGGGACAGAGGAAGGGGTAATATTCAGTACTTGACTAATGGGACCTTACAGATGTTATATGTATGGGGGACAGAGGAAGGGGTAATATTCAGTACTTGACTAATGGGACCTTACAGATGTTATATGTATGGGGGACAGAGGAAGGGGTAATATTCAGTACTTGACTAATGGGACCTTACAGATGTTATATGTATGGGGGACTGAGGAAGGGGTGATATTCAGTACTTGACTAATGGGACCTTACAGATGTTATATGTATGGGGGACAGAGGAAGGGGTAATATTCAGTACTTGACTAATGGGACCTTACAGATGTTATATGTATGGGGGACAGAGGAAGGGGTGATATTCAGTACTTGACTAATGGGACCTTACAGATGTTATATGTATGGGGGACTGAGGAAGGGGTGATATTCAGTACTTGACTAATGGGACCTTACAGATGTTATATGTGTGGGGGACAGAGGAAGGGGTACAATTCAAAAATCATGTCAACCCCTATTTTAACTTCCATATCACTTTATTATGTGATTTGTAAAGCAACATGTTTCTTCTGAACTAATTTAGTCCTAAACAAAGGGGTTGAATACTTATGTAACGACTATATTTTTGTTATTTATTTTATTTATTTGTAAATATTTCTAGAATTGTCTTTTCACTTTTACATTATGTATTTTGTGTAGATAAATCGGGAAAAAATTTACAATTACATTTATTTAAATCCCACTTTGTAACGCAACAAAATGTGAAAAAAGTTCAAAGTGGTGTCGACTTTCTATAGGCACTGTAGGTGTTATGAGAGTTTATGTAGTACTGTAGGTGTTATGAGAGTTTATGTAGTACTGTAGGTGTTATGAGAGTTTATGTAGTACTGTATGTGTTATGAGAGTTTATGTAGTACTGTATGTGTTATGAGAGTTTATGTAGTACTGTAGGTGTTATGAGAGTTTATGTAGTACTGTATGTGTTATGAGAGTTTATGTAGTACTGTATGTGTTATGAGAGTTTATGTAGTACTGTATGTGTTATGAGAGTTTATGTAGTACTGTATGTGTTATGAGAGTTTATGTAGTACTGTATGTGTTATGAGAGTTTATGTAGTACTGTATGTGTTATGAGAGTTTATGTAGTACTGTAGGTGTTATGAGAGTTTATGTAGTACTGTATGTGTTATGAGAGTTTATGTAGTACTGTATGTGTTATGAGAGTTTATGTAGTACTGTATGTGTTATGAGAGTTTATGTAGTACTGTAGGTGTTATGAGAGTTTCTGTCGTACTGTAGGTGTTATGAGAGTTTGTAGTACTGCAGGTGTTATGTGAGTTTATGTAGTACTGTATGTGTTATGAGAGTTTCTGTAGTACTGTAGGTGTTATGAGAATTTATGTAGTACTGTAGGTGTTATGAGAGTTTGTAGTACTGTATGTGTTATGAGAGTTTATGTTGTACTGTAGGTGTTATGAGAGTTTATGTAGTACTGTATGTGTTATGAGAGTTTATTTAGTACTGTAGGTGTTATGAGAGTTTATGTAGTACTGTAGGTGTTATGAGAGTTTATGTAGTATGTGTTATGAGAGTTTATGTAGCACTGTAGGTGTTATGAGAGTTTATGTAGTACTGTATGTGTTATGAGAGTTTATGTAGTACTGTAATTGTTATGAGAGTTTGTAGTACTGTATGTGTTATGAGAGTTTATGTAGTACTGTAGGTGTTATGAGAGTTTATGTAGTACTGCATGTGTTATGAGTTTATGTAGTATGTGTTATGAGAGTTTATGTAGTACTGTATGTGTTATGAGAGTTTATGTAGTACTGTAGGTGTTATGAGAGTTTATGTGGTACTGTATGTGTTATGAGAGTTTATGTAGTACTGTAGGTGTTATGAGAGTTTATGTAGTATGAGATTTATGTAGTATGTGTTAGTAGACTTTCTGTAGTACTGTATGTGTTATGAGAGTTTATGTAGTACTGTATGTGTTATGAGAGTTTATGTAGTACTGTATGTGTTATGAGAGTTTATGTAGTACTGTAGGTGTTATGAGAGTTTATGTAGCACTGTAGGTGTTATGAGAGTTTATGTAGTATGTGTTATGAGAGTTTATGTAGTACTGTATGTGTTATGAGAGTTTATGTAGTACTGTAGGTGTTATGAGAGTTTATGTAGTATGAGATATTATGTAGTATGTGTTATAGACTTTCTGTAGTACTGTATGTGTTATGAGAGTTTATGTAGTACTGTATGTGTTATGAGAGTTTATGTAGTACTGTATGTGTTATGAGAGTTTATGTAGTACTGTAGGTGTTATGAGAGTTTATGTAGCACTGTAGGTACTATGAGGTTTATGTGTTAGGTGTTATGAGAGTTTATGTAGTACTGTATGTGTTATGAGAGTTTATGTAGTACTGTATGAGTTATGAGAGTTTATGTAGTATGTGTTATGAGAGTTTATGTAGTACTGTATGAGTTATGAGAGTTTATGTAGTACTGTATGTGTTATGAGAGTTTATGTAGTACTGTATGTGTTATGAGAGTTTATGTAGTACTGTATGTGTTATGAGAGTTTATGTAGTACTGTAGGTGTTAGGAAAGTTTCTGTAGTATGTGTTATGAAAGTTTATGTAGTACTGTAGGTGTTATGAGAGTTTATGTAGTACTGTATGTGTTATGAGAATTTATGTATACTGTAGGTGTTATGAGAGTTTATGTATGTGTTAGTAGAGTTTCTGTAGTACTGTAGGTGTTAGGAGAGTTTCTGAGTTTATGAGAGTTTATGTGTACTGTATGTGTTATGAGAGTTTATGTAGTACTGTAGGTGTTATGAGAGTTTATGTAGTACTGTAGGTGTTATGAGAGTTTATGTAGTACTGTAGGTGTTATGAGAGTTTCTGTCGTACTGTAGGTGTTATGAGAGTTTGTAGTACTGCAGGTGTTATGTGAGTTTATGTAGTACTGTATGTGTTATGAGAGTTTCTGTAGTACTGTAGGTGTTATGAGAATTTATGTAGTACTGTAGGTGTTATGAGAGTTTGTAGTACTGTATGTGTTATGAGAGTTTATGTTGTACTGTAGGTGTTATGAGAGTTTATGTAGTACTGTATGTGTTATGAGAGTTTATTTAGTACTGTAGGTGTTATGAGAGTTTATGTAGTACTGTAGGTGTTATGAGAGTTTATGTAGTATGTGTTATGAGAGTTTATGTAGCACTGTAGGTGTTATGAGAGTTTATGTAGTACTGTATGTGTTATGAGAGTTTATGTAGTACTGTAATTGTTATGAGAGTTTGTAGTACTGTATGTGTTATGAGAGTTTATGTAGTACTGTAGGTGTTATGAGAGTTTATGGAGTACTGCATGTGTTATGAGAGTTTATGTAGTATGTGTTATGAGAGTTTATGTAGTACTGTATGTGTTATGAGAGTTTATGTAGTACTGTAGGTGTTATGAGAGTTTATGTGGTACTGTATGTGTTATGAGAGTTTATGTAGTACTGTAGGTGTTATGAGAGTTTATGTAGTATGAGATATTATGTAGTATGTGTTAGTAGACTTTCTGTAGTACTGTATGTGTTATGAGAGTTTATGTAGTACTGTATGTGTTATGAGAGTTTATGTAGTACTGTATGTGTTATGAGAGTTTATGTAGTACTGTAGGTGTTATGAGAGTTTATGTAGCACTGTAGGTGTTATGAGAGTTTATGTAGTATGTGTTATGAGAGTTTATGTAGTACTGTATGTGTTATGAGAGTTTATGTAGTACTGTAGGTGTTATGAGAGTTTATGTAGTATGAGATATTATGTAGTATGTGTTAGTAGACTTTCTGTAGTACTGTATGTGTTATGAGAGTTTATGTAGTACTGTATGTGTTATGAGAGTTTATGTAGTACTGTATGTGTTATGAGAGTTTATGTAGTACTGTAGGTGTTATGAGAGTTTATGTAGCACTGTAGGTGTTATGAGAGTTTATGTAGTACTGTAGGTGTTATGAGAGTTTATGTAGTACTGTATGTGTTATGAGAGTTTATGTAGTACTGTATGAGTTATGAGAGTTTATGTAGTATGTGTTATGAGAGTTTATGTAGTACTGTATGAGTTATGAGAGTTTATGTAGTACTGTATGTGTTATGAGAGTTTATGTAGTACTGTATGTGTTATGAGAGTTTATGTAGTACTGTATGTGTTATGAGAGTTTATGTAGTACTGTAGGTGTTAGGAAAGTTTCTGTAGTATGTGTTATGAAAGTTTATGTAGTACTGTAGGTGTTATGAGAGTTTATGTAGTACTGTATGTGTTATGAGAATTTATGTAGTACTGTAGGTGTTATGAGAGTTTATGTAGTATGTGTTAGTAGAGTTTCTGTAGTACTGTAGGTGTTAGGAGAGTTTCTGTAGTATGTGTTATGAGAGTTTATGTAGTACTGTATGTGTTATGAGAGTTTATGTAGTACTGTAGGTGTTATGAGAGTTTATGTAGTACTGTAGGTGTTATGAGAGTTTATGTAGTACTGTAGGTGTTATGAGAGTTTCTGTAGTACTGTAGGTGTTATGAGAGTTTATGTAGTATGAGATTTTATGTAGTATGTGTTAGTAGAGTTTCTGTAGTACTGTAGGTGTTACGAGAGTTTATGTAGTACTGTATGTGTTATGATAGTTTATGTAGTACTGTAGGTGTTATGAGAGTTTATGTAGTACTGTAGGTGTTATGAGAGTTTATGTAGTACTGTATGTGTTATGAGAGTTTATGTAGTACTGTATGTGTTATGAGAGTTTATGTAGTATGTGTTATGAGAGTTTATGTAGTACTGTAGGTGTTATGAGAGTTTATGTAGTACTGCATGTGTTATGAGAGTTTATGTAGTACTGTATGTGTTATGATAGTTTATGTAGTACTGTAGGTGTTATGAGAGTTTATGTAGTACTGTAGGTGTTATGAGAGTTTATGTAGTACTGCATGTGTTATGAGAGTTTATGTAGTATGTGTTATGAGATTTTATGTAGTACTGTAGGTGTTATGAGAGTTTATGTAGTACTGCATGTGTTATGAGAGTTTATGTAGTACTGTAGGTGTTATGAGAGTTTATGTAGTACTGTATGTGTTATGAGAGTTTATGTAGTACTGTAGGTGTTATGAGAGTTTATGTAGTACTGCATGTGTTATGAGAGTTTATGTAGTACTGTAGGTGTTATGAGAGTTTATGTAGTATGTGTTATGAGAGTTTCTGTAGTACTGTAGGTGTTATGAGAGTTTATGTAGTACTGTATGTGTTATGAGAGTTTCTGTAGTACTGTATGTGTTATGAGAGTTTATGTAGTACTGTAGGTGTTATGAGAGTTTATGTAGTACTGTATGTGTTATGAGAGTTTATGTAGTACTGTATGTGTTATGAGAGTTTATGTAGTACTGTAGGTGTTATGAGAGTTTATGTAGTACTGTATGTGTTATGAGAGTTTATGTAGTACTGTATGTGTTATGAGAGTTTATGTAGTACTGTATGTGTTATGAGAGTTTATGTAGTACTGTAGGTGTTATGAGAGTTTATGTAGTACTGTATGTGTTATGAGAGTTTATGTAGTACTGTATGTGTTATGAGAGTTTATTTAGTACTGTATGTGTTATGAGAGTTTATGTAGTACTGTAGGTGTTATGAGAGTTTATGTAGTACTGCATGTGTTATGAGAGTTTATGTAGTACTGTAGGTGTTATGAGAGTTTATGTAGCACTGTAGGTGTTATGAGAGTTTATGTAGTACTGTAGGTGTTATGAGAGTTTATGTAGTACTGTAGGTGTTATGAGAGTTTATGTAGTACTGTATGTGTTATGAGAGTTTATTTAGTACTGTATGTGTTATGAGAGTTTATGTAGTACTGTAGGTGTTATGAGAGTTTATGTAGTACTGCATGTGTTATGAGAGTTTATGTAGCACTGTAGGTGTTATGAGAGTTTATGTAGTACTGCATGTGTTATGATAGTTTCTGTAGTACTGTAGGTGTTAGGAGAGTTTCTGTAGTATGTGTTATGAGAGTTTATGTAGTACTGTATGTGTTATGAGAGTTTATGTAGTACTGTAGGTGTTATGAGAGTTTATGTAGTACTGTAGGTGTTATGAGAGTTTATGTAGTACTGTAGGTGTTATGAGAGTTTATGTAGTACTGTAGGTGTTATGAGAGTTTCTGTAGTACTGTAGGTGTTATGAGAGTTTATGTAGTATGAGATTTTATGTAGTATGTGTTAGTAGAGTTTCTGTAGTACTGTAGGTGTTACGAGAGTTTATGTAGTACTGTATGTGTTATGATAGTTTATGTAGTACTGTAGGTGTTATGAGAGTTTATGTAGTACTGTAGGTGTTATGAGAGTTTATGTAGTACTGTATGTGTTATGAGAGTTTATGTAGTACTGTATGTGTTATGAGAGTTTATGTAGTATGTGTTATGAGAGTTTATGTAGTACTGTAGGTGTTATGAGAGTTTATGTAGTACTGCATGTGTTATGAGAGTTTATGTAGTACTGTATGTGTTATGAGAGTTTATGTAGTACTGTAGGTGTTATGAGAGTTTATGTAGCACTGTAGGTGTTATGAGAGTTTATGTAGTACTGTAGGTGTTATGAGAGTTTATGTAGTACTGTATGTGTTATGAGAGTTTATGTAGTACTGTATGAGTTATGAGAGTTTATGTAGTATGTGTTATGAGAGTTTATGTAGTACTGTATGAGTTATGAGAGTTTATGTAGTACTGTATGTGTTATGAGAGTTTATGTAGTACTGTATGTGTTATGAGAGTTTATGTAGTACTGTATGTGTTATGAGAGTTTATGTAGTACTGTAGGTGTTAGGAAAGTTTCTGTAGTATGTGTTATGAAAGTTTATGTAGTACTGTAGGTGTTATGAGAGTTTATGTAGTACTGTATGTGTTATGAGAATTTATGTAGTACTGTAGGTGTTATGAGAGTTTATGTAGTATGTGTTAGTAGAGTTTCTGTAGTACTGTAGGTGTTAGGAGAGTTTCTGTAGTATGTGTTATGAGAGTTTATGTAGTACTGTATGTGTTATGAGAGTTTATGTAGTACTGTAGGTGTTATGAGAGTTTATGTAGTACTGTAGGTGTTATGAGAGTTTATGTAGTACTGTAGGTGTTATGAGAGTTTCTGTAGTACTGTAGGTGTTATGAGAGTTTATGTAGTATGAGATTTTATGTAGTATGTGTTAGTAGAGTTTCTGTAGTACTGTAGGTGTTACGAGAGTTTATGTAGTACTGTATGTGTTATGATAGTTTATGTAGTACTGTAGGTGTTATGAGAGTTTATGTAGTACTGTAGGTGTTATGAGAGTTTATGTAGTACTGTATGTGTTATGAGTTTATGTAGTACTGTATGTGTTATGAGAGTTTATGTAGTATGTGTTATGAGAGTTTATGTAGTACTGTAGGTGTTATGAGAGTTTATGTAGTACTGCATGTGTTATGAGAGTTTATGTAGTACTGTATGTGTTATGATAGTTTATGTAGTACTGTAGGTGTTATGAGAGTTTATGTAGTACTGTAGGTGTTATGAGAGTTTATGTAGTACTGCATGTGTTATGAGAGTTTATGTAGTATGTGTTATGAGATTTTATGTAGTACTGTAGGTGTTATGAGAGTTTATGTAGTACTGCATGTGTTATGAGAGTTTATGTAGTACTGTAGGTGTTATGAGAGTTTATGTAGTACTGTATGTGTTATGAGAGTTTATGTAGTACTGTAGGTGTTATGAGAGTTTATGTAGTACTGCATGTGTTATGAGAGTACTGTAGGTGTTATGAGAGTTTATGTAGTATGTGTTATGAGAGTTTCTGTAGTACTGTAGGTGTTATGAGAGTTTATGTAGTACTGTATGTGTTATGAGAGTTTCTGTAGTACTGTATGTGTTATGAGAGTTTATGTAGTACTGTAGGTGTTATGAGAGTTTATGTAGTACTGTATGTGTTATGAGAGTTTATGTAGTACTGTATGTGTTATGAGAGTTTATGTAGTACTGTAGGTGTTATGAGAGTTTATGTAGTACTGTATGTGTTATGAGAGTTTATGTAGTACTGTATGTGTTATGAGAGTTTATGTAGTACTGTATGTGTTATGAGAGTTTATGTAGTACTGTAGGTGTTATGAGAGTTTATGTAGTACTGTATGTGTTATGAGAGTTTATGTAGTACTGTATGTGTTATGAGAGTTTATTTAGTACTGTATGTGTTATGAGAGTTTATGTAGTACTGTAGGTGTTATGAGAGTTTATGTAGTACTGCATGTGTTATGAGAGTTTATGTAGCACTGTAGGTGTTATGAGAGTTTATGTAGTACTGCATGTGTTATGAGAGTTTATGTAGCACTGTAGGTGTTAGTAGAGTTTCTGTAGTACTGTAGGTGTTAGGAGAGTTTCTGTAGTATGTGTTATGAGAGTTTATGTAGTACTGTATGTGTTATGAGAGTTTATGTAGTACTGTAGGTGTTATGAGAGTTTATGTAGTACTGTAGGTGTTATGAGAGTTTATGTAGTACTGTAGGTGTTATGAGAGTTTATGTAGTACTGTAGGTGTTATGAGAGTTTCTGTAGTACTGTAGGTGTTATGAGAGTTTATGTAGTATGAGATTTTATGTAGTATGTGTTAGTAGAGTTTCTGTAGTACTGTAGGTGTTACGAGAGTTTATGTAGTACTGTATGTGTTATGATAGTTTATGTAGTACTGTAGGTGTTATGAGAGTTTATGTAGTACTGTAGGTGTTATGAGAGTTTATGTAGTACTGTATGTGTTATGAGAGTTTATGTAGTACTGTATGTGTTATGAGAGTTTATGTAGTATGTGTTATGAGAGTTTATGTAGTACTGTAGGTGTTATGAGAGTTTATGTAGTACTGCATGTGTTATGAACATGTAGTACTGTAGTGTTATGATAGTTTATGTAGTACTTTAGGTGTTATGAGGATGTAGTACTGTAGGTGTTATGAGAGTTTATGACTGCATGTGTTATGAGAGTTTATGTAGTATGTGTTATGAGATTTTATGTAGTACTGTAGGTGTTATGAGAGTTTATGTAGTACTGCATGTGTTATGAGAGTTTATGTAGTACTGTAGGTGTTATGAGAGTTTATGTAGTACTGTATGTGTTATGAGAGTTTATGTAGTACTGTAGGTGTTATGAGAGTTTATGTAGTACTGCATGTGTTATGAGAGTTTATGTAGTACTGTAGGAACACTTATGAGTATGTGTTATGAGAGTTTCTGTAGTACTGTAGGTGTTATGAGAGTTTATGTAGTACTGTATGTGTTAAGAGTTTCTGTAGTACTGATGTGTTATGAGAGTTTATGTAGTACTGTGGTGTTATGAGAGTTTATGTAGTACTGTATGTGTTATGAGAGTTTATGTACACTGTATGTGTTATGAGAGTTTATGTAGTACTGTAGGTGTTATGAGAGTTTATGTAGTACTGTATGTGTTATGAGAGTTTATGTAGTACTGTATGTGTTATGAGAGTTTATGTAGTACTGTATGTGTTATGAGAGTTTATGTAGTACTGTAGGTGTTATGAGAGTTTATGTAGTACTGTATGTGTTATGAGAGTTTATGTAGTACTGTATGTGTTATGAGAGTTTATTTAGTACTGTATGTGTTATGAGAGTTTATGTAGTACTGTAGGTGTTATGAGAGTTTATGAACACTGCATGTGTTATGAGAGTTTATGTAGCACTGTAGGTGTTATGAGAGTTTATGTAGTACTGCATGTGTTATGAGAGTTTATGTAGCACTGTAGGTGTTATGAGAGTTTATGTAGTACTGCATGTGTTATGAGAGTTTATGTAGTATGTGTTATGAGAGTTTATGTAATACTGTATGTGTTATGAGAGTTTATGTAGTACTGTAGGTGTTAGGAAAGTTTCTGTAGTATGTGTTAGAAGAGTTTCTGTAGTACTGTAGGTGTTATGAGTGTTTACGTAGTACTGTATGTGTTATGATAGTTTATGTAGTACTGTAGGTGTTATGAGAGTTTATGTAGTACTGCATGTGTTATGAGAGTTTATGTAGCACTGTAGGTGTTATGAGAGTTTCTGTAGTACTGTAGGTGTTAGGAAAGTTTCTGTAGTATGTGTTATGAGAGTTTATGTAGTACTGTATGTGTTATGAGAGTTTCTGTAGTACTGTAGGTGTTAGGAAAGTTTCTGTAGTATGTGTTAGTAGAGTTTCTGTAGTACTGCATGTGTTATGAGAGCTTATGTATGTGCTTTGAGTGTTTATGTAGTGTTATAACAGTGTATGTAATACCAGTTATGAGAGTATATGTGTAAGTTGTGAGTAACTATGTATGTGCAGATATGAGGCGATGATGAGAGAGTTCTCTGATGAGAGGGATAACCTGGAGCGACAGATAGAGATCCTACAGTAAGTCTGACCAATCACAGTGCTTGCCTGACACACAAACAGGAACACTGACCAATCACAGTGCACACGTGACACAAAATCAGGAACACTGGCCAATCACAGTGCTCGCCTGGCACGCAAACAGGAACACTAATAGTGCTCCTCTGACACACAAACAGGAACACTGATAGTGCTCCTCTGACACACAAACAGGAACACTGATAGTGCTCCTCTGACACACAAACAGGAACACTGATAGTGCTCCTCTGACACACAAACAGGAACACTGATAGTGCTCCTCTGACACACAAACAGGAACACTGATAGTGCTCCTCTGACACACAAACAGGAACACTGATAGTGCTCCTCTGACACACAAACAGGAACACTGATAGTGCTCCTCTGACACACAAACAGGAACACTTCAAGACTACGAACCTTATTTTCAAAAAGTATTGAAAAGTTTCTGTTTTTATTAGCCAACCTGTCAATGGTACTTTTGATCACCCCCTTCCCATTCTAATCCTCTTCCATCCCTCCTCTTTCTCCTGTTTATCCCTATCCTCTTTCTCCTCTGTTTCTCTCCCCTGTTTCCCTCCCTCCTCTCTCTCTCCCCCTCCCTCTCCCTCCTCTCTCTCTCTTCTTCCTCTCTCCTTTGTTTCTCTCCCTCTACTCTCTCTCTGCTCTTTCTCTCCCTCCTCTCTCCTATTTCTCTCCCTCCTCTCTCTCCTCTGTTTCTCTCCCTCTACTCTCTCTCTGCTTCTCTCCCTCCTCTCTCTCTCTCCTCTTTCTCTCCCTCCTCTTTCTCTCCCTCCACTCTCTCTCTCCTCTTTCTCTTCCTCCTCTCTCACTCTCCCTCTTTTTCTCCCCCTCTATAGGGCAGCCAACAGGAAGCTTAATGACAGTAATGATGGGCTGCTCAGGTCCCTTGAGAACAGCCTCAGCAAAAGCAACAAGGTGAGATTATACACCTGCATCACCACAGTAACAACACCAGCACGCTCTCTCTCCCTCGCGCTCTCCCTGCCTCTCATCTTTATCCCTCTCTTTCAATCTGCCCCCCCATCATCTCACACCCCTTCTGTCCTCCTCTACCCATCATCTCTCTGATCTGAACGTCGGGTTGAATCTCTCAATGCTCGTCCTGGGGGCTTGTCTGTTGGATGAATCATCTGAACCCTGTATGAGAGGCAACTATATCAACATTATATTTCAGTCTTGACGCCTGACTCACTTCCCTCATAACCTCAGAACTCAGCTTCACACACTCTCATCTAACGGTCATTCCTGCACTAACACAGAGGGTTCAGTGCACACACACACACACATATACACACACACGCACACACACACACACATGCACACACACACACACACACACACACACACACACACACACACACACACACACACACACACACACACACAGTGAACCAGACAGTTGTGACAATGATGTTGTGTTTCAGCGTGATAGCAGTGCTTCCCCAGCCAGCATCATTAGCAGGAGGAGCAGGAGCAACTGTTACTCATCCCCATACTTGGACAGGTAAGACAGGACCTGCAACAACCTGGCGTGTTTGTGCAGGTACACACTGCACATCCACATTCCCTAAGTTCTAGACCTCAGCTGAATCTGGTTATGAACGGTCTGGCTGTTGAACAAGTTGAGGAGACTAAATTACTTGGCGTTACCTTGTATTGTAAACTGTCATTGTCAAAACAAATAGATTCAATGGTTGTAAAGATGGGGAGGTCTGTCCTTAATAAAGAGATGCTCTGCTTTGTTGACACCACACTCCACAAAGCAAGTCCTGCAGGCTCTAGTTTAGTCTAATCTTGATTATTGTCCAGTCGTGTGGTCGAGTGCTGCAAGGAAAGACCTAGTTAAGCTGCATCTGGCCCAGAACAGAGCAGCATGTCTTGTTCTTCATTGTAGTCAGAGGGCTGATATAAATACTATGCAGTCAGTCTCTCTTGGTTAAGAGTTGAGGAGAGACTGTCTGCATCACTTGTTCTTTTTATAAGAAACATTAATGTGTTGAAAATCCCAAATTCTTTGCATAGTCAACATACACACAGCTCTGACACACATACTTATCCCACCATGGGTCTTTTCACAGTCCCCAAATCCAGAACAAATTCAAGAAAACGTACAGTATTATATAAAGCCCTTATTGCATGGAACTTCCTTCCATCTCATATTGCTCAAATAAACAGCAAACCTGGTTTCATAAAACAGATAAAGCAACACCTCACGGCACAACACCTCTCCCCTATTTGACCTAGATAGTTTGTGTGTATGCATTGATATGTAGGCTACGTTGATATGTAGGCTACGTTGATATGTAGGCTACGTTGATATGTAGGCTACGTTGATATGTAGGCTACGTTGATATGTAGGCTACGTTGATATGTAGGCTACGTTGATATGTAGGCTACGTTGATATGTAGGCTACGTTGATATGTGGTTCTGTCCTTGAGCTGTTCTTGTCTACTGATGTTATGTATTATGTCATTCTGTATCATGTTTTGTGTTGGACCCCAGGAAGAGAAGCTGCTGCTTTTGCAACAGCTAATGGGGATCCTAATAAAATACCAAATACACATGTGTGTATGCTCAAACTCAAGTATATTCCAAAATATTCTCAGGTGGAAAATTTGCACTGAACTGTTTGCATTGTAGAGTGTGCTCATAACCGTCCATGGAGGACAGACCTGCGCAGTCAATGTTCGGGCTCCCGAGTGGCGCAGAGGTCTGAGTCATTGCATCTTAGTGCTAGAGGTGTCACTACAGACCCTGGTTCGATTCCAGGCTGTATCACAACCGGCCGTGATTGGGAGTCCCATAGGGCGGCGCACAATTGGCCCAGCGTCGTCCGGGTTAGGGTTTGGTCGGGGTTGGCCGTCATTTGTTCTTAACTGACTTGCCTAGTTAAATAAAATTAAATAAAAACTGTTATAGCATGGTTGTTGGAGCAAGCTTAGCAGTAGAAAGGAAAGGTTTAAGTTTCTAGCAGACTGTGTGGATGTTGTGTCCGTCCTGCCCCAGGTTCTACCAGGCGGGTGTGGAGGATGTTGATGAGGACGAGGACCCACTGGGAGGCCTGTTTGGGGGTGGTGGTAAGGGCTCCCTGGGGTGTCGGAGGCCTGGTCTGGACACCATAGCTCTGGCTCTGTGCGACCCAGGCATGCAGCGCAGACATAGCTACGAGGTGGACAGCCTGCCCGAGAGCTGCCTAGACAGCGGCATGTCCACGCTGCGCGGCTCCAACTACGGATATGACTCTGAGCAGGAGGTCAAAGGGCACGAGGATGAGGAGGAGGAGGGACAGAGGGTGGCCAGGATCACAGATGGCCTGGCGGAAGACAACTTTGACAACGACGTAAGCCATACACACACACAGACATTATACACAGTTCATCTACTTATACTAAGCACACATATTGTGAGTGATAACTGTCATTGTGTACTGACATTAATGCTCTAGTGTTGATGTGTCAGATTGCAGAGGTGCAGAACAAGATGGTGTTCGGATCAGACAATGGTTCTGTCCTGGACTGGAAACCCTTGGAACCAGTCAGCCGGAACAGCTCGGGAGCGTCCACACGCAAAGCCCTGTCCGCCATCACCAATGAGGTACAGGACAGAGGGAAGGCATGTGGGGAGAGAGGGAGGAGAGGAGAGTAGAGGAAAGACAAGGAGAGGAGAAAAGGGGGTAAAGGAGAGGAGAGGAGAGGAGAAAAGGAGAGGAGAAAAGGGGGGAGAGGAGAAGAGAGGAAAGAAAAGGAGAGGAGAAAAGGAGATGAGAAAAGGGGGAGAGGAGAAGAGAGGAAAGGAGAGGAGAGGAGAAAAGGAGAGGAGAAAAGGGGGGAGAGGAGAAGAGAGGAAAGAAAAGGAGAGGAGAAAAGGGGGTAAAGGAGAGGAAAGAAAAGGAGAGGAGAAAAGGGGGTAAAGGAGAGGAGAGGAGAAAAGGAGATGAGAAAAGGGGGTAAAGGAGAGGAGAAAAGGGGGTAAAGGAGAGGAGAGGAAAGAAAAGGAGAGGAGAAAAGGGGGTAAAGGAGATGAGAAAAGGGGGGAGAGGAGAAGAGAGGAAAGGAGAGGAGATGAGAAAAGGAGATGAGAAAAGGGGGAGAGGAGAAGAGAGGAAAGGAGAGGAGAGGAGAAAAGGGGGGAGAGGAGAAAAGGGGGAGAGGAGAAGAGAGGAAAGAAAAGGAGATGAGAAAAGGGGGAGAGGAGAAGAGAGGAAAGGAGAGGAGAGGAGAAAAGGAGATGAGAAAAGGGGGAGAGGAGAAGAGAGGAAAGAAAAGAAAAAAAGGGGGAGAGGAGAAAAGGAAAGGAGAGGAGAAGAGAAAAGGAGAGGAGATGAGAAAAGGGGGAGAGGAGAAAAGGGGGAGAGGAGAAGAGAGGAAAGGAGAGGAGAGGAGAAAAGGGGGGAGAGGAGAAAAGGGGGAGAGGAGAAGAGAGGAAAGAAAAGGAGATGAGAAAAGGGGAGAGGAGAAGAGAGGAAAGGAGAGGAGAGGAGAAAAGGGGGGAGAGGAGAAAAGGGGGAGAGGAGAAGAGAGGAAAGAAAAGGAGATGAGAAAAGGGGGAGAGGAGAAGAGAGGAAAGGAGAGGAGAGGAGAGAAGGAGATGAGAAAAGGGGGGAGAGGAGAAGATAGGAAAGAAAAGGAGATGAGAAAAGGGGGAGAGGAGAAGAGAGGAAAGGAGAGGAGATGAGAAAAGGAGATGAGAAAAGGGGGAGAGGAGAAGAGAGGAAAGGAGAGGAGAGGAGAAAAGGGGGAGAGGAGAAAAGGGGGAGAGGAGAAGAGAGGAAAGAAAAGGAGATGAGAAAAGGGGGAGAGGAGAAGAGAGGAAAGGAGAGGAGAGGAGAAAAAGAGAGGAGAAAAGGGGGGAGAGGAGAAGCGAGGAAAGGAGAGAAGAGGAGAAAAGGGGGGAGAGGAGAAGCGAGGAAAGAAAAGGAGAGGAGAGGAGAAAAGGGGGGGAAGGAGAAGAGAGGAGAGGAAAGGGAAGGAAAGGAGAGCTCAAACTTTTGGTACCTTTGATGACACCAAAACAGACCCTTTATGGTAGAAAATACTAGTACGGAGATTAACAGTGAGACATGGTAGAAAACACTAGTATGGAGATTAACAGTGAGACATGGTAGAAAACACTAGTATGGAGATTAACAGTGAGACACGGTAGAAAACACTAGTATGGGGATTAACAGTGAGACATGGTAGAAAACACTAGTATGGAGATTAACAGTGAGACATGGTAGAAAACACTAGTATGGAGATTAACAGTGAGACATGGTAGAAAACACTAGTATGGAGATTAACAGTGAGACATGGTAGAAAACACTAGTATGGAGATTAACAGTGAGACATGGTAGAAAACACTAGTATGGAGATTAACAGTGAGACATGGTAGAAAACACTAGTATGGAGATTAACAGTGAGACTTGGTAGAAAACACTAGTATGGAGATTAACAGTGAGACTTGGTAGAAAACACTAGTATGGAGATTAACAGTGAGACATGGTAGAAAACACTAGTATGGAGATTAACAGTGAGACATGGTAGAAAACACTAGTATGGAGATTAACAGTGAGACATGGTAGAAAACACTAGTATGGAGATTAACAGTGAGACTTGGTAGAAAACACTAGTATGGAGATTAACAGTGAGACATGGTAGAAAACACTAGTATGGAGATTAACAGTGAGACTTGGTAGAAAACACTAGTATGGAGATTATCAGTGAGACTTGGTAGAAAACACTAGTATGGAGATTAACAGTGAGACTTGGTAGAAAACACTAGTATGGAGATTAACAGTGAGACTTGGTAGAAAACACTAGTATGGAGATTATCAGTGAGACTTGGTAGAAAACACTAGTATGGAGATTAACAGTGAGACATGGTAGAAAACACTAGTATGGAGATTAACAGTGAGACTTGGTAGAAAACACTAGTATGGAGATTAACAGTGAGACATGGTAGAAAACACTAGTATGGAGATTAACAGTGAGACATGGTAGAAAACACTAGTATGGAGATTAACAGTGAGACTTGGTAGAAAACACTAGTATGGAGATTAACAGTGAGACTTGGTAGAAAACACTTGAGTGTAAATGTTTGACTTAGTTCAGGAAAAACTGCTGACTATGTTGACTATGCATGACTGAGTCAAGGTGTGCCTTAATTCTCTCTCTCTCTCTCTGTGTGTGTGTGTGTGTGTGTGTGTGTGTGTGTGTGTGTGTGTGTGTGTGTGTGTGTGTGTGTGTGTGTGTGTGTGTGTGTGTGTGTGTGTGTGTGTGTGTGTGTGTGTGTGTGTGTGTGTGTGTGTGTGTGTGTGTGTGTGTGTGTGTGTGTGTGCGTACAGGCAAAGGAGAAGGAGTCAGCTGACCTGGGATATATAACATCAGAGAAGGCCTATCGGGTGGTGTTGGCAGGTGACGCGGCGGTGGGCAAGTCCAGCTTCCTGCTCCGCCTCTGCAAGAACGAGTTTCGAGGAAACACCAGCGCCACCCTGGGTGGGTGTGTTAGCTCTCGCCTGCGTACATAGTCAACACTGACCCGGCTGTATTCCACAGTGGTGGGGTTGTATTCATGGCTAGCTGCCTTGGTCAGCTATAGGAGGTATGTTTAGCAGTGGGGTGGTCTTTGGAATAGTGTGTTTGAACACTCTCTTGTGTTTGTCCTCAGGGGTGGACTTTCAGATGAAGAGTCTGGTAGTGGATGGAGAGCCTACCCTACTACAGCTATGGGACACAGCAGGCCAGGAGAGGTGTGTGTGTGTGTGTTAAAAAAATAACACAGCGTGTTAAATCAACACTGTGGAGTCTGTGGACCCATAAACACACTGCAATAGTGTTAAATTAGCACACTGCTTAGTGTCAATTCTAAATTCTAATATAAATTGTAGTTACCAACCATAACTGTATTTGTTAGAGACATGGTTGTTGCATCCGTCCATTTTTGGTCCTATGGACTTCATCAAGTGTGATCCTAAGGGTCTACAGACACACTTTCAGTGTTGATATTTAACACTGGACAATTTGCTGTGTACCTCCTATCTGCATCTTTGTTTTGAATATATTGCAATAATGTTTTTCCAGTATGGCTAATCCCCACAATTACTCTATTTCAGCCTATGTTCGGAGTGGTCCTGTGTTGACCTTTAACCCTGTGTGTGTCCCAGGTTCCGCAGCATTGCTAAGTCCTACTTCAGACGAGCCGATGGCGTCCTCCTGCTGTATGATGTCACCTGTGAAAAGAGCTTCCTCAACGTCCGAGAGTGGGTGGACATGATCGAGGTAGTAATATTTGATTTATATATATATATATATATATACAGTGCCTTGCGAAAGTATTCGGCCCCCTTGAACTTTGCGAACTTTTGCCACATTTCAGGCTTCAAACATAAAGATATAAAACTGTATTTTTTTGTGAAGAATCAACAACAAGTGGGACACAATCATGAAGTGGAACAACATTTATTGGATATTTCAAACTTTTTTAACAAATCAAAAACTGAAAAATTGGGCGTGCAAAATTATTAAGTTAATACTTTGTAGTGCCACCTTTTGCTGCGTTTACAGCTGTAAGTCGCTTGGGGTATTTCTCTATCAGTTTTGCACATCGAGAGACTGACATTTTTTCCCATTCCTCCTTGCAAAACAGCTTGAGCTCAGTGAGGTTGGATGGAGAGCATTTGTGAACAGCAGTTTTCAGTTCTTTCCACAGATTCTCGATTGGATTCAGGTCTGGACTTTGACTTGGCCATTCTAACACATGTCTAACACATATGTTTATTTTTGAACCATTCCATTGTAGATTTTGCTTTATGTTTTGGATCATTGTCTTGTTGGAAGACAAATCTCCGTCCCAGTCTCAGGTCTTTTGCAGACTCCATCAGGTTTTCTTCCAGAATGGTCCTGTATTTGGCTCCATCCATCTTCCCATCAATTTTAACCATCTTCCCTGTCCCTGCTGAAGAAAAGCAGACCCAAAAACCATGATGCTGCCACCACCATGTTTGACAGTGGGGATGGTGTGTTCAGGGTGATGAGCTGTGTTGCTTTTACGCCAAACATAACGTTTTGCATTGTTGCCAAAAAGTTCAATTTTGGTTTCATCTGACCAGAGCACCTTCTTCCACATGTTTGGTGTGTCTCCCAGGTGGCTTGTGGCAAACTTTAAACAACACTTTTTATGGATATCTTTAAGAAATTGCTTTCTTCTTGCCACTCTTCCAAAAAGGTCCGATTTGTGCAAGATATGACTGATTGTTGTCCTATGGACAGAGTCTCCCACCTCAAATGTAGATCTCTGCAGTTCATCCAGAGTGATCATGGGCCTCTTGGCTGCATCTCTGATCAGTATTCTCCTTGTATGAGCTGAAAGTTTAGAGGGACGGCCAGGTCTTGGTAGATTTGCAGTGGTCTGATACTCCTTCCATTTCAATATTATCGCTTGCACAGTGCTCCTTGGGATGTTTAAAGCTTGGGAAATCTTTTTTGTATCCAAATCCGGCTTTAAACTTCTTCACAACAGTATCTCGGACCTGCCTGGTGTGTTCCTTGTTCTTCATGATGCTCTCTGCGCTTTTAACGGACCTCTGAGACTATCACAGTGCAGGTGCATTTATACGGAGACTTGATTACACACAGGTGGATTGTATTTATCATCATTAGTCATTTAGGTCAACATTGGATCATTCAGAGATCCTCACTGAACTTCTGGAGAGAGTTTGCTGCACTGAAAGTAAAGGGGCTGAATAATTTTGCACGCCCAATTTTTCAGTTTTTGATTTGTTAAAAAAGTTTGAAATATCCAATAAATGTTGTTCCACTTCATGATTGTGTCCCACTTGTTGTTGATTCTTCACAAAAAAATACAGTTTTATATCTTTTTGTTTGAAGCCTGAAATGTGGCAACGGGTCGCAAAGTTCAAGGGGGCCGAATACTTTCACAAGGCACTGTATAACTGATTGCATTTATATAACAACTGATTGGATGTATATAATAACTGATTGGATTTATATAGTAACTGATTGGATGTATATAATATCTGATTGGATTTATATAGTAACTGATTGGATGTATATAATATCTGATTGGATTTATATAGTAACTGATTGGATGTATATAATATCTGATTGCATTTATATAGTAACTGATTGGATGTATATAATATCTGATTGCATTTATATAGTAACTGATTGGATGTATATAATATCTGATTGCATTTATATAATAACTGATTGGATGTATATAATAACTGATTGCATTTATATAACAACTGATTGGATGTATATGATAACTGATTGGATTTATATAATAACTTAATGGATTTATATGACGCTTTCCCAGGTGCTCAAAGCTCTTCACATAGTAAGGTTAAAACTCACGCCATCCACCACCAATGTGTAGCACCAGTTGGGTGACGCCACGGCAGCCATCTTATAGTGTATACTTCAGTATCTTCCATAACACTAGATAACACAAAACATTCAATACATTTAATGTGGTGACTTTGGAATGGTTGGGCGTTTGATGTATAAGAATTTGAGGTTGTGTCATCACAACAATATGCAATAGATGAAGCATGCTGAAGTCCCTATGCACAAGTTGTCGAGCGTCATTTGATGTGTTCTCACTCTGTTTTTCACTCTATTTTATGTGCAGTCTACATGTAAGTGCTTTGTGTTGCATGTGTGTGTTTGATTCTTGTTGACTTTCACTTTGCTAAAATAGATGTACGGTACTGCATGTGAATTTGTGTTGCATTGCTTGAGTGACTGAGTAGTGTGCATTTAAATACACATACAGTACCAGTAAAACGTTTGGACACACCTACAGTACTCATTCAAGTGTTTTTCTTTATTTGTACTATTTTCTACATTGTAGAATAATAGTAAAGACATCAAAACTATGAAATAACACACATCATGTAGTAACCAAAAAAATATATATTTTATATTTGAGATTCTTCAAATAGCTTCACTTTGCCTTGATGATAGCTTTACACACTCTTGGAATTCTTTCAACCAGCTACACCTGGAATGCTTTTCCAACAGTCTTGAAGGAGTTCCCACATATGCTGAGCACATGTTGGCTGCTTTGCCTTCTCTCTGTGGTCCAACTCATCCCAAACTATCTCAATTGGGTTGAGGTCGGGGGATTGTGGAGGAAAGGGCATCTGATGCAGCACTCCATCACTCTCCTTATGGGTCAAATAGCCCTTACACAGTCTGGAGGTGTGCTGGGTCATTACCCTGTCTGGGAACGGGGTTCCGCTAGCAGAACCCCTCGCCAACAGTCAGTGAAATTGCAGGGCACCAAATTCAAACAACAGAAATCTCATAATTCAAATTTCCCAAACATACAATTATTAGACACCGTTTTTCTTTGCAAAGATAAACTTCGTTAATCATATATAAAATATATTTTGATTTGTGTAACACTTTTTTTGTTACTACATGATTCCATATGTGTTATTTCATAGTTTTGATGTCTTCACTATTCTGCAATGTAGAAAATAGTAAAAATCAAGAAAACCCCTGTCATGTTAGTTGAATGGAGGAGAATACATCTTCTTATTTAATGAAACGAAGAAACTTAACAAACTTACAAGACAACAAAACTCTATATAGAAACAAGTGCAGACACAGGCAACTAACCATAGACAATAACCCACAAAATACCCAAGGAATATGGCTGCTTAAATATGGTTCCCAATCAGAGACAACGATAAACAGCTGCCTCTAATTGAGAACCAATCTAGGCAACCATAGACATACATAACACCTAGACTAGTAAACACCCATAGACTTACAAAACCCCTAGACAGGCTCAAAAACACATACATCACCCATGTCACACCCTGACCTAACCAAAATAATAAAGAAAACAAAAAATACTAAGGTCAGGGCGTGACAACCCCTTGAATGAGTAAGTGTGTCCAAACTTTTGACTGATACTGTACGTACACACGTGTGTTTGATTGATTGTTCATGGTGTCAAGACATTTTGAAATGTCTGTTTTGAAATGCTTGAGTCACATCCTTTCATTGTTGTAGCTCTTGAATCATTTGACTGTATTTCAGTTGATAACGCTACGTGTGTAGTTGCTGTGTTGCATGTTTAATGCATCTAAAATTGCACACTATTCCCCCATATTGTGCACTATACACTGAGTGTACAAAACATTAAGAACACCTGCTCTTTCCATGAAATCCTCTTCAATCAGTGTGTAGATGAATGGGAGGAGACAAGCTTTGAGATATGGGTTGTGTATGTGTCCGTTAAGAGGGTGAATTGGTAAGACAAAATATGTAAGTGCAGGGTATGGCAGTAGGTGCCAGGCGCTCTGTTTTTGTGTCAATAACTGCAATGCTGCTGGATTTTTCACTCTCAACAGTTTCCCGTGTGTATCAAGAATGGTCCACCACCCAAAGGACATCCAGCCAACTTGACAACTGTGGGAAGCATTGGAGTCAACATAGACCAGCATCGCTATGGAAACGCTTTCGACACCTTGAAGACGGCATGCCCCGACAAATTGAAGCTGTTCTGAGGGCAGAAGGGGGAGGGAGGGGGGGTGCAACACAATATTAGGAAGGTGTTTCTAATGTGAGGTATATTCTCACTGTATGTAGCCATGCGAGCCACACTGATCTCACAAGTTTACATAATTATGCATTTTTCCAGCTTCACGAGCCAGATTGATCTTACATGAATATGCGCTACTTGGAAAAACACGTATGGGCCCTAGTAAAAAATAGTACACTATAAATAAATACTGATAAAGAAAAAAATACCTTGATCAAAACAAAGTAGTGCACTATAAAGGGAATGGTGTGCCATTTGGGACTGTTGTTGTAACCTGATGTCCATATCTGTTCAGGACGTGTCCCAGGACGACATCCCCATCATGTTGGTGGGGAATAAGAGTGACCTGAGAGAGCAGGCTCTGCAGGACGGGATCACCTGTGTCTCCACCAGCTACGGAGAGAAACTGGCCATGGTGAGACCGCTCAACCTCAACATCTTAGCACTTTTACTTAACATAAGGGCCAAGTTATTTTCCTTGTGTCAAGGAAACTCCAAATCCTAGTTACATTTTGGTCATTTGGAAGATAATTTTCTCCAGAGCGACTTATAGATGCTTCTACTTGTACCCTAGAACTGTGTTTCCCCACTCCAGTCCTCAAGTACCCCCAACGGTACCCCCAACAGTACCCCCAACGGTATCCCCAACGGTACCCCCAACAGTACCCCCAACGGCACCCCCAACAGTACCCCCAACAGCACCCCCAACGGTAAACAGTACCCCCAACGGTACCCCCAACGGTATCCCCAATGGTACGCCCAACAGTACCCCCAACGGCACCCCAACGGTACCCCCAACAGTACCCCCAACGGTACCCCCCAACAGTACCCCCAACGGTACCCCCAACCGTACCCCCAACAGTACCCCCAACAGTACCCCCAACGGCACCCCCAACGGTACCCCCACAACAGTACCCCCAACAGTATCCCCAAATGTACCCCCAACAGTACATCCAACAGTACCCCCAACAGTACCTCCAACGATACCCCCAACAGTACCTCCAATGGTACCCCCAGCAGTAACACCAACAGTACCCCTAATGGTACCCCCAGCAGTAACACCAACAGTACCCCCAGCAGTAACACCAACAGTACCCCCAACGGTACCCCCAGCGGTACCTCCAACGGTACCCCCAGCAGTAACACCAACAGTACCCCCAACAGTACCTCCAACGGTACCCCCAACAGTACCCCCAACGGTACCCCCAACAGTACCCCCAACGGTACCCCCAACAGTACCCCCAACGGTACCCCCAACAGTACCCCCAACGGTACCCCCAACAGTACCCCCAACGGTACCCCCAACAGTACCCCCAACGGTACCCCCAACAGTACCTCCAACGGTACCCCCAACAGTACCCCCAACGGTACCCCCAGCAGTAACACCAACAGTACCCCCAACAGTACCTCCAACGGTACCCCCAACAGTACCCCCAATGGTACCCCCAGCAGTAACACCAACAGTACCCCCAGCAGTAACACCAACAGTACCTCCAACGGTACCCCCAACGGTACCCCCAACGGTACCCCCAACGGTACCCCCAACAGTACCCCCAACGGTACCCCCAACAGTACGTCCAATGGTACACATTTCTATTGTAGCCCTGGACAAACACACCTGTTTCAACTTGGGCCTCCAACAAAAATGAGTGCTGTACCCGAGGACCGGTGTTGGAAAACACAGTTCTAGGGTACAACTAAAAGTAATTCTGGGTAAACTGTAAGTCACTCTGGGTAAAATCATCTACTAAATGACCAAAATTTAAATGTAACTAGGGGTTGGAGTCCACTGCCCTACAATATAGTCTAGAACTAGGACCCAGAATTTTGCCTGGTCAGGTCACATCTACTAAATGTCAGACTCCTCGGTCCGCTTATTATGTATTAAACTACTAGCACACAGCTCAGACACCCATGCATATCCCACAAGACATGCCACCAGAGGTCTCTTCACAATCCCCAAGTCCACAACAGACTATGGGAGGCACACAGTACTACATAGAGCCATGACTACAGGTAACTGATGCAAGCAGCAGAATCAGATTTTTAAAAAACAGATAAAAATACACCTTATGGAACAGCAGGAACTGTGAAGAGACACAGGCACAGACACACGCACTCTACACACACGTACACATGGATGTTGTATTGTAGGTATGTGGTAGTAGACTAGTGACCTTAGGGAACACACTTAATGTGTTGTAGATATGTGGTAGTAGACTAGTGACCTTAGGGAACACACTTAATGTGTTGTAGATATGTGGTAGTAGAGTAGTGGCCTGAGGGAACACACTTAATGTGTTGTGAAAAGTGTTATGAAATGTAATGTAATGTCATGTATTACTTTAAATTGTATATAACTGCCTTAATGTTGCTGGACCCCAGGAAGAGTAGCCCCTGCCTTGGCAGGAACGAATGGGGATCCTTAATAAATGCAAACTTCAGCCTGATTGAGAGGTCATGTCTAGAAGGGATCCAGCTCTTGTCAAATTTATGTCAAAAGTTGATTTGTTATTTTATAATTTATCATTTTAGCCATCCCTAACCCTTTCCTAACCTTAACCTAATTATCCTAACCTGCCACATTAATTATCCTAATCTGCTGCATAAGTTCTCCTAAACCTGCTACGAAAAGTAAATTCTGACAAAAGCTGGATCCCTTCTAGCCATGACGTGATTGAGAGTTGTGTTGTTGTTTCCTATCAGACGTATAACGCCCTCTTCTGTGAGACCAGTGCCAAAGACGGCTCCAATGTCATAGAGGCCGTGCTGCATCTGGCCAGGTAAGATATACCGGCTCCTAGTCATCTGTTGTCTCTCTCTGCTTAGTGATATTTACCTGTCCATGATCGTTCTGCTTTGGATACGGTTTGATAAGGATATTTTCCTAAACTGTTCTTATAATACCAACGTGTAGAACAACATGTAAAGCTTTGCTGCCCTCTAGTGTGTATTCTTTAACGTCCATCATATTTACACTAATGCCCATACAGTGGAAGTGTGCCTCTCTCCTCACTCTCTCACTCTCTCACTCACTCACTCACTCACTCACTCACTCACTCACTCACTCACTCACTGCACTCACTCACTCACTCACTCACTCACTCACTCACTCACTCACTCACACACACACACACACACACACACACACACACACACACACACACACACACACACACACACACACACACACACACACAGAGAGGTGACCAAGCAGGTTCATGGGGCTGAGGACCAGGAGTCTGTGACTAACCTCTATAGAAATCCCAACAAGAAGATGCCCACCGTCACCTGCTGCACAGGATAAGATACCAAACAGAAACGCTACTAGAGTAACCAAAACTCACCACCTAAGGAACCGCATCAACAGAACACCACAACACTAGAACACTGTGTCCAACAGCGGAACAAGAGAACAATGGGACTTCAGAAGAAAAGAACACAGGAGAATCTGATCAGAACACTCGAGTACTGTACAGTAACACTAGAACCGCAAGACAGCTGGTTTTCTCATATAACATCAACTGTACTGCTTAATGCTATAGGATAACTCATATTGAGCTGTTAAGAAAGACAGCGTGTGTGTGTGTGTGTGTGTGTGTGTGTGTGTGTGTGTGTGTGTGTGTGTGTGTGTGTGTGTGTGTGTGTGTGTGTGTGTGTCTGTTTGTATGATTATGCGCTTGCATGAATGCATGGGTGCTTGTGTTATATGCAGATGTCATTCACATCCTGGTTAGTAGTGAAATCTAATCTCCTATGCTGTTGATTGTATTTTATGAAACCTCTGTGTGTACCAAATAGTCATACATTGGAAGTCAGAAGTTTACATACACTTAGGTTGGAGTCATTAAAACTTGTTTTTCAACCACTCCACAAATTCCTTGTTAACAAACTATAGTTTTGGCAAGTCGGTTAGGACACCTACTTTGTTTACAGATTATTTCACTTATAATTCACTGTATCACAATTCCAGTGGTTCAGAAGATTAACTACACTAAATTGACTGTGCCTTTAAACAACTTGGAAAATTCCAGAAAATTATGTCATGGCTTGAGAAGCTTCTGATAGGCCAATTGACATCAATTGGAGGTGTACCTGTGGATGTATTTCAAGGCCTAACTTCAAACTCAGTGCCTCTTTGCTTGACATCATAGGAAAATCCAAAGAAATCAGCCAAGACCTCGGAAGAAGAAAAAAATAAGCCAGACTAAGGTTTGCAACTGCACATGGGGCAAAGATTGTACATTTTGGAGAAATATCCTCTGGTCTGATGAAACAAAAATAGAACTGTTTGGCCATAATGACCATCATTATGCTTGGAGGGAAAAGGGGGAGGCTTGCAAGCCGAAGAACACCATCCCAACCATGAAGCACGGGGATGGCAGCATCATGTTGTGGGGGTGCTTTGCTGCAGGAGGGACTGGTGCACTTCACAAAATAGATTGTATCACGAGGAAGGAAAACTATGTGAATTATCTTGAATGAAGCATCTGGAAACATCAGTTAGGAAGTTAAAGTTTGGTTACAAATGGGTTTTCCAAATGGATTATGACCCAAGCATACTTCCAAAGTTGTGGAAAAACGGCTTAAGGACAACAAAGTCAAGGTATTGGAGTGGCCATCACAAAGCCCTGACCTCAATCCTACAGAAAAGTTGTGGGCAGAACTGAAAAAGCGTGTGTGAGCAAGGAGGCCCACAAACCTGACTCAGTTACACCAGCTCTATCAAGAGGAATGGGCCAAAATTCACCCAACTTATTGTGGGAAGCTTGTGGAAGGCTACCCGAAACATTTGACCCACAATTTAAAGGCAATGCTACCAAATACTAATTAAGTGTATGTAAACTTCTGACCCAGTGGGAATGTGATGAAAGAAATAAAAGCTGAAATAAATAATTCTCTACTATTATTCTGACATTTCCCATTCTTAAATTAAGGTGTTGATCCTAACTGACCTAAGACAGGGAATTTGTGAAAAACTGAGTTTAAATGTATTTGGCTAAGGTGTATGTAAACTTCCGACTTCAACTGTATGTATCACAGATAGTTATTGTGTGTGTGTGTATATATATATATATATATATATATATATATATATATATGTGTACTTGGTACTTGGCAGTTACTGTCTGTACATTAATATACAGTGTATATATATCAATGTACAGACAGTGACAGACATATATATATATTACATATACATATATATATATTCTATATATAAATATATACTGTCTGTCACTGTCTGCACATTGATATGTGTATATCAATGTACAGACAGTAACTGCCAAGTACCAAGTACTAGCAAGTTATCTTCACAACAAGCCACTAGTAGAAAGTCACTGACATATTTTTAAGTTAACTATGACATCATACATGATGAGGAGAGACAGATGCACGGGAAGGTCCAACAGCACAGTAGAGAAAGGTTATTTAATGAAATAATCTTCTTTTATGGAAGCTTTTTATTACTAAGAGGGACGTGTAGATAGTGGAAGAGCTACAGTAAATAGAATCATATTCTAGTTTTGTGATCGTAGAGACAGAAGTGTCCGAAACACCCTCCATGTACATTATTTGTGATGAAGAGAAACAACTTCATGATCAGGGAAGGAATGTTATGTCAGTTGAGCGAGCATACCGTATGTCTGATTTCTGATTGGAGGAGCCAAGAGCAACGTCTGGAGAGAGTGATTCTGATTGGATGAACCTGGTTTGTGTGCGTGTGGTGTGAATGCATATAGACAAGTTTTATTTCTGCGTGTATATTTTACAATAGTTTCATCATTAATATATAATGTCATGTTAGAGTTGCCGTTTGCCCGATTTATTTGGAACTCCCAGGTGGCTGATGATGTCACTGTGAGCCCACACCTGTCTGTCTCGTCTTGTCTGTCTTAGCCCCCAATGTGGTCATACTCAAAGCGCTATACTATTAAAATGTAGCATGAACAAAAACCAGTGTTGTATGTATTCCCTTGTCCAGGCAGAGCCTGAACAGAGTGGAATGTTTAATGTTGCATCATTTATCTGGAGAGTCATCTGCTGAAACCAAGGCAGTTCATGTCATAGGACAGTTTGTTTAAAATAACAGCTACTCTCTCGCTCTGTCACACAAACACACACCCCAAGGCTGTGTTTACACAGGTAGCCCAATTCTGATATTTCTCCCACTAATTGGTCTTTTGACCAATCACATCAGATCATTACACATCAGATTTTTTAAACAGATGGGAGGTGGGGCTGGGCTCCGTGCTAGGATTTTAAAAATCTGATTGGTCAAATGATCAATTAGTGAGAAAAATATCAGAATTGGTCTGCCTGTGTAAACGCAGCCTAAATGTCCATGAAATCGCTGAAGGGGGAACAATTTCAACAATCAGGTAACTTCACACTAAATTTGATGTCACCCATATTCCCTGAGAGTGTTTACGTGGAGGCCCTCTGAGCTGTGTGAATAGCTGCAGCATATGTCTGTGTTTATTCAGCCCGTTGGTGTCTGGAGGCCTGGCACGGAGCCCAGCCCCACCTCCCATCTGTTTACATTGTCATGAGCTTGATGAGGCGAGCCCAGTCATTAGTCAAACAACATGTTGGGTGGGGGCAGACAGGCAGGCAGGGGGAATAATTAAATATTCACAAATGTGTAGCAGGCAAGGTTAATGTTTGGAATGGATTCATTAATTTGATGTGGGAGGAACAGCCGCGTGTCATAATCCCTTTTTTTATGGCCACCCAGCTGAGTCCCAGTATGTCATCACTGTTGGATGGGTTTGACCATGTGCAAGGGTTTATGAGATGCTGTTAATAACTTTATAATAACCTCTGTCTGTGCTGGTGTTGTTTTCCCTGTGATGGACTACTCATAGTGGGTTGAAAGAGGGTGAGGATGATGGCCTTTGCGATTCTGGAAAGGTCCCTTGCTCGGAAGAGCTGTTATTACTATCACCCCCACCCCCCTTCAGCTATCAGCAGGAGAGGAGGAGGATAAAACAGAAGAGAGGGAAGTAATGGAAGGATTTCTGAAGAGATTGTCCTTGTGTGAATCTCTAATAAACATATTCACACAGTCACACACACTGTATAGAACAAGCACGCACAAAATCCATGCTCACCCGTACACACATATGTATTCTGACGTGTGGTATTTAGGCTACTCTTAAGCAATTAGTCAATTAACATTGTCTAGCACCACATCAATGTAGGATCAAACTCACAAGATTACCATAATCACATCAATCCAACTAAATCAGAGTTCTGACTTTGGGGCTGGGTTGCTGGGGGATCATGAGGTCACCATCTGGAGAGGTCATAGTTCATTGGAGAGGCCGGCGGCCACACATGGACATCTGGGACAGCAGACTGTGGAACTCCATCCCTTCCAACTATACTCCCTCAAGACTGCCCTGCCTGGGATATCAATCACATCATGACAATGTCACATCATGGGGAGCTCGGACCGGCCTCACCTAGTCAATTCTTACCTGGAGATACACAGACGAAGACTGTAACTCACTTTAGGACCTAGGTGAATATGAGTGAAAACCATCTGACAACTCTTTGATTTGAAATGTCACAACCTATTATATTTAATGTGATGTCTGAAGGAGAAGGAATGCCTTGCTCTTAATGTCACTGGATTCATATGGATAAATGTGAGAGAGGAAGACTCTATTCTGGGACCAATGATGTTTAATAACATTATGATATATAGCTACACTCCCCTTCATATTTATTTGGACAGTGAGCTACAATGTTTCTTTTGGCTCTGTACGCCAGCATTCTGGGTTTGAGATCAAAAGTTCGAGGCACAAATATCATGCCCCCAAGACATGCTAACCTCTCACCATTACAATAACAGGGGAGGTTAGCATTTTATATCATGCCGCCAAGACATGCTAACCTCTCACCATTACAATAACAGGGGAGGTTAGCATTTTATATCATGCCCCCAAGACATGCTAACCTCTCACCATTACAATAACAGGGGAGGTTAGCATTTTATATCATGCCGCCAAGACATGCTAACCTCTCACCATTACAATCAGGGGAGGTTAGCATTTTTAGCCATTAACCTCTCACCATTACAATAACAGGGAGGTTAGCATTTTATATCATGCCGCCAAGACATGCTAACCTCTCACCATTACAATAACAGGGGAGGTTAGCATTTTATATCATGCCCCCAAGACATGCTAACCTCTCACCATTACAATAACAGGGGAGGTTAGCATTTTATATCATGCCCCCAAGACATGCTAACCTCTCACCATTACAATAACAGGGGAGGTTAGCATTTTATATCATGCCCCAAGACATGCTAACCTCTCACCATTACAATAACAGGGGAGGTTAGCATTTTATATCATGCCGCCAAGACATGCTAACCTCTCACCATTACAATAACAGGGGAGGTTAGCATTTTATATCATGCCGCCAAGACATGCTAACCTCTCACCATTACAATAACAGGGGAGGTTAGCATTTTATATCATGCCCCCAAGACATGCTAACCTCTCACCATTACAATAACAGGGGAGGTTAGCATTTTATATCATGCCCCCAAGACATGCTAACCACTCACCATTACAATAACAGGGGAGGTTAGCATGTCTTGGGGGGGGTATGTTTTTATGTCTCACTCATCATTATTCACAATTCATTCACATTACTGTAGAAATGTTCAGAAACATATTCTATTAGTATTTACAATAAAATTGACTCCAAAATGACACATTATTTACCATTCATTTCTATTGGGCACAAAATAATCTGAAACACAACCAAAACAAACAGCAACTGCATCCAACAAGTTTGTTATTATATTTAAGTTTGTAGAGTCACAAGCCTGATGTAATCATTGCATGGTTAGGAATATGGGACCAAATACTAAACTTTTGACTTCTTTATAACACATAGATGTGAATTTCTACAAATTCTTAAAACACCTTTAAATGTGGGGACTAGATACATAAATGGCTTTCATTTATAAATGGTTCAACAGATATGTATGAAAATACCATCAAATAAAAGTTGACATTCTCTACTGAAAAATGTGGTCTCAAATCTAAAATGCCAGAGTATAGAGCCATGGTTGATAACATTTGGTTGATTATGGTTGATAACATTTATGGTTGATAACATTTGATGTACTGTTTATGGTTGATAACATTTGGTGTACTGTTTATGGTTGATAACATTTGGTGTACTGTTTATGGTTGATAACATTTGGTGTACTGTTTATGGTTGATAACATTTGGTGTACTGTTTATGGTTGATAACATTTGGTGTACTTTTATGGTTGATAACATTTGGTACTGTTTATGGTTGATAACATTTGGTGTACTGTTTATGGTTGATAACATTTGGTTACTGTTTATGGTTGATAACATTTGATGTACTGTTTATGGTTGATAACATTTGGTGTACTGTTTATGGTTGATAACATTTGGTGTACTGTTTATGGTTGATAACATTTGATGTACTGTTTATGGTTGATAACATTTGGTGTACTGTTTATGGTTGATAACATTTGGTGTACTGTTTATGGTTGATAACATTTGGTGTACTGTTTATGGTTGATAACATTTGGTGTACTGTTTATGGTTGATAACATTTGGTGTACTGTTTATGGTTGATAACATTTGGTGTACTGTTTATGGTTGATAACATTTGGTGTACTGTTTATGGTTGATAACATTTGGTGTACTGTATGTTTATGGTTGGTACAGTCAGAACTAGGTGCTATTTGTGACTTGGACATCAGAGGGCAGCATTGTCCTACAGTGTCATCACATCACACAATCTCATTCTCTGCTCGGGCACTTAGAATGTAAATATAATTTGCAAGTTCTTGTGACAAGTTCAGGTGATTACATTATAACCATGAGGTTTGTCACCGAGACAGTTTAAGGTGATTAGGAAGTATTTGTGTGTGTGTGTGTGTGTGTGTGTGTGTGTGTGTGTGTGTGTGTGTGTGTGTGTGTGTGTGTGTGTGTGTGTGTGTGTGTGTGTGTGTGTGTGTGTGTGTGTGTGTGTGTGTGTGTGTTTTACTATATTTGTGAGCATCAGAAGTCCTCACAAGAATAATAAACACTTTAGGTTTTACGTTTACTGTGAGGTTTAGGTTAAGGATAGGGTTAGGGTTAAGATAGATATACAGCATATTCATCATAGATACGTACAGTACCAGACAAAAGTTTGGACACACCTACTCATTCAAGAGTTTTTCTTACATTTTTCTACATTGTAGAATAATAATGAAGACTTCAGAACTATGACATAACACATATGGAATCATGTAGTAACCAAAAAAGTGTTTGCACAGTCTTGGCCTTCTCTCAACCAGCTACACCTGGAATGCTTTTCCAAAAGTCTTGAAGGAGTTCCCACATATGCTGAGCACTTGTTGGCTGCTTTGCCTTCTCTCTGCGGTCCAGCTCATCCCAAACCATCTCAATTGGGTTGAGGTCGGGGGATTGTGTAGGCCAGGTCATCTGATCCAGCACTCCATCACTCTCCTTCTTGGTCAAATAGCCCTTACACAGCTTGGGGGTGTGCTGGGTCATTAAGCACAAACCATATGGGATGGCGTATCGCTGCAGAATGCAGTGGCAGCCATCCTGGTTAGTGTGCCTTGAATTCTAAATAAATATGACAGTGTCACCAGTAAAGCACCCCCACACCATCACACCTCCTCCTCCATGCTATGGTGGGAACCACATATGCAGAGATCATCTGTTCACTTACTCTGTGTCTCACAAAGACACGGCAGTTGGAACCAAAAATCTCAAATTTGGACTCATCAAACCAAAGGTCAGACCAAAGGTCGCCGGTCTAATGTACATTGCTCGTGTTTCTTGGCCCAAGCAAGTGTCTTCTTCTTGTTGGTGTCCTTTAGTTGTGGCTTCTTTGCAGCAATTCGGCCATGAAGGCCTGATACACGCAGTCTCCTCTGAACAGTTGATGTTGAGATGTGTCTCTTACTTGAATTCTATGAAGCATTTATTTGGGCTGCAATTTCTGAGGCTGGTAACTGTAATGGACTCATCCGCTGCAGCAGTGGTATCTCTGGGTCTTCTTTTCCTGTGGCCGTCCTCATGAGAGACAGTTTCATCATAGCGCTTGATGATTTTTGCAACTGCACTTGAAGAAACTTTCAAAGTTCTTGAAATGTTCCGCATTGAGTGACTTCATGGTGGAGTAGGGGCCTGATGGCACACAATGTGTTGTGAAATCTGTGACTGTATTGTAATGTTTTTAAGTTGTATGAACTGCCTTAATTTTACGGGACCCCAGGAAGAGTAGCTGCTGATTTGGCAGCAGCTAATGGGGATCCATAATAAATACAAATATTTCATGTCTTAAAGTAATGATGGATTGTTGTTTATCTTTGCTTATTTGAGCTGTTCTTGCCATGATATGGACTTGGTCTTTTACCAAATAGGGCTATCTTCTGTATATCACCCCTACCTTGTCACAACACAACTGATTGGCTCAAATGTATTAAGAAGGAAAGAAATTCCCCAAATGTACTTTTAACAATGCACACCTGTTAATCGAAATGCATTCCAGGTGACTACCTCATGAAGCTGGTTGAGAAAATGCCAAGAGCGTGCAAAGCTGTCATCAATGTAAAAGGGTGGCGACTTTGAAGAATCTCATATATAAAGTATATTTTAATTTATTTAACACTTTTTTTGTTACTACATGATTCCATATGTGTTATTTCATAGTGTTGATGTCTTCACTATTATTCGACAATGTAGAAAATAGTCAAAAATAAAGAAAAACCGTTGAATGAGCAGGTGTGTCCAAACGTTTGACTGGTGCTGTATATAGTCTTATCTAGAATAGATACTGGTAAACAGAGATCTATGTAAGGTCAAATAAGCCAGTGTTCAGTACAGAATGGTCAGGAGAGAGGGGGATCAATAGTCCATTCATCCAGTACTCATGGTCATATCGACTGATCACTGCTCTGAGTAACCTTTGACCCAGCTCATCATGAGATAGCCAATGGAAATAGACCATCATCGCAATCACACACTAATTCCTCACAAAGAACAATTGATCTGGATTTGAAAGTAGCATATGGCTCTCTCTCTTTATCTCGTTCTATTTTCTTGTTTGTTCTCTCTCTCAATTCAATGCAATGGACCTTATTGGCATGGGAAACATATGTTTACATTGCCAACGCAAGTGAAATAGATCATCAAAAGTGAAAAAAACAATAAGAAATTAACAGTAAACATTACACTCACAAGAGACATTTCAAATCTTTCTCTCTCTCCCTCTCTCTCTCTCTCCCACCTACTCCCTCCCTCCCTCCCTCCCTCCCTCCCTCCCTCCCTCCCTCTCTATCTCTCTCGCTGTTTGTGACCTCCTGTTCAACTGTACTCATACAGAAACAATAGCTCACCACACACACAGACACACACTCAAAGTACACACATTAAGTGGTTAACTGTCAAACTACACACCCAGAGGTCAGCTAAGGTCGGAGTTCATTTACATAAACAGATGGAGAAGCATTTTAAAAGCCTTTGTGTGTGTGTGTGTGTGTGTGTGTGTGTGTGTGTGTGTGTGTGTGTGTGTGTGTGTGTGTGTGTGTGTGTGTGTGTGTGTGTGTGTGTGTGTGTGTGTGTGTGTGTGTGTGTGTGTGTGTGTGTGTGTGTGTGTGTGTGTGTGTGTGTGTGTGTGTGTGTGTGTGTGTGTGTGTATCCACATGGTGAATGCAGTTTTACTGTAACGCCGCCTTCCCCCAACATCCCGCTGGCCCTGCTGAACCATGGAGACAATTAGCAGGCTGGATACATTTATCAAAATTGGAAGTTTGAAAAACAAGGAAGAACATCTCATTCTGACGTGAGACTGTTAGAGCATGTTGATGCGTGTGTGTGTGTGTGTGTGTGTGTGTGTGTGTGTGTGTGTGTGTGTGTGTGTGTGTGTGTGTGTGTGTGTGTGTTTTGCTGTCTTGCTGTGCTGTGCGGTCTGTCACTGTGATGACTTTCACAGCATGTAGATCACACCTGCTGACAGCGAGCTCATCTCTGATTGGTCGAAACAAGACAGGGTCATGGTGATGCTAATGGGGGTGTGATCTGGACAACAACACTCTCTCTGGGTCTCGACCCCGCCCTGTGCAACTGGGTCCTGGACTTCCTGACGAACCGCCCCCAGGTGGTGAAGGTAAGAAACAACATCCCCATTCTGCTGATCCTCAACACTGGGGCCCCACAAAGGTGCGTTCTCAGTCCTCTCCTGTACTCCCTGTTCACCCATGACTGCGAGGCCATGCACGCTTCCAACTCAATCATCAAGTTTGCAGACGACACTACAGCCTGATTACCAACAACGTCGAGACGGCCTACAGGGAGGAGGTGAGGGCCCTCGGAGTATGGTGTCAGGAAAATAACCTCTCACTCAACGTCAACAAAACAAAGGAGATGATCGTGGACTTTAGGGAACAGCAGAGGGAGCAGTCCCCATCCACATCGACGGGACAGTAGTGGAGAAGGTGGACAGTTTTAAGTGGACCATCCTCAGGAGGCTGAATAAATTTGGCTTGTCACCTAAAACCCTCACAGACTTTTACAGATGCACACACAAGCACAATCGAGAGCATCCTGTATGGCTGTATCACCGCCTGGTACAGCAACTGCACTGCCATCAACTGCAAGACTCTCCAGAGGGTGGTGGAGTCTGCACAACGCATCACCGGGGTAAACTACCTGCCCTCCAGGACACCTACACCACCCGATGGCCAAAAAGATCATCAAGGACAACAACCACCCAAACCCCTGCCTGTTCACCCCACTACCATCCAGAAGGCGAGGTCAGTACAGGTGCATCAAAGCTGGGACAGAGAGACTGAAAAACAGCTTCTATCTCAAGGCCATCAGACTGTTAGACAGCCATCACTAACATAGAGAGGCTGCTGTCAACGCTGTCAGACTCAAATCTCTGGCCAATTTAATAAATTAACATTAATAAAGGTATCACTAATCACTTTAAATAATGCCACTTCAATAATGTTTACATATTCTAAATTACTCATCTCATGTGTATATACTGTTCTATACCATCTACTGCATTTTGCCAATGCCGCACGGTCATCACTCATCCATATATTTGTATGTACATACTCTTATTCAATGCCCACATTGTGGATTTCTCTAGAGATAAATCAGATCAAGCCCGAACTGTGTAGTAGGGAGTTGTAGTCTCCAAAATGTCAATATTCCTGCCAGTAACTGCAGCCCCTCATGATGAGTTACGACTTTTTGTGAACCCCACGCTGATCTAAGTTTCCCATCCCTGATCTAAGTGATTGATAGTTGGTATTCAGCAGTCATAAAAGTATGCCTTATTTACCTAAAGAACTACTAAAATTGTCCTTTTGTCAGACAGCATAGGCAGCAGCTCTGTAGTGATGAGATGATGACTTGGAATGAAATAACAAAGTCATCAAATAAAACCAATATACACGACAACTGAAATATGTTATTAAAGTAATGTGTATCAATGATGGTTAATACGCCCATCCACCATCCCCGTCCACAAGCGCTCACTGTTGCCCCTAGTGGCCGGTTCCCACGACATCTCGTGACGTCCTCAGACACGGATGGACGTCGAATACTGACTTGTATCACGTGTGATCTGGCTGCTTCTCTAGCTGTACAACATCTCAGAGCCGGGCGGAGGGGCCAGCCAAGACTGTAATGACAGCCAATTAGGAAGTAGTGCTGGCTGCCACCGTGATGACAGCTGGTTACCATCGCACAGCTCTAACCGCAGATCAAACAACACACACTGACCTGCTAACTAATTAGCTCTGTGACTTAGGGCGGGTGAGACACACACACACTCTCTCAAAGACTGAACTGTGTCCTTCCTCTGATCTCCTTGTTGATGTGTGAATCTCTATCTAGGTCAGAGCAGACTTGCAATGTCTCATCCTCTCTTCCTGTTTTTTTTTCTTTCTCTCTCTCTATGTGTGTGCGTGTGTGTGTGTGTGTGTGTGTGTGTGTGTGTGTGTGTGTGTGTGTGTGTGTGTGTGTGTGTGTGTGTGTGTGTGTGTGTGTGTGTGTGTGTGTGTGTGTGTGTGTGTGTGTGTGTGTGTGTGCGTAAGTGTGTTTGTGTGTAAGAAAGAGGTGATACGGTGATGTCACATAGTCACACAATGACCTTTGAAGAACTGGCTTGAAATTGAGGGACCACTTCAAAAGAGAAGCATTAAAAATAGAACAAAAAACTATTTTAAAGAAACATGAGAAATATCTTCACAGCCTGTTACTCTACTCTTGTACTTTCATGCCTTCAACCCCCTGCTTCACTCCCTCTCTCACTCACTCATTCCATCACTATTCTGCCCTCCCGCATTCTCTCCCTCCCTCTCATCTCTCTCTCTCTCTCTCCCACCATCTCTCCCTCTCTCCCCTGGGGTGTATTTTGTGTGTGGATTGTGATACAGAATGTGTGTGTGTGTTTGTGGGTGTGCGTGCATGTGTAGGTAGGTGCGTGTGTGTGTGTGTGTGTGTGTGTGTGTGTGTGTGTGTGTGTGTGTGTGTGTGTGTGTGTGTGTGTGTGTGTGTGTGTGTGTGTGTGTGTGTGTGTGTGTGTGTGTGTGTGTGTGTGTGCGTGCGTGGGTAGGTGCATGTGTGTGTGTGTGTGTGTGTGTGTGTGCGCGTGTGCATGCATGTGCATGTGTGTGTGTGCGTGAGAGCATGACACTGTGAGAGGACGATGAGGATATTGACTGTGACAGAAACACTCCTAGCCAATCATGATCTGTGTGGCATCTGTATATTTCTGTTCCCTCCTTTTCTATAGAGTGGCGTGGCATCCATAGATGCTGTCTAGATTATATGGTTCAGACTGAAACAGTTTTCTAGACTTGGTCAAGCCTTAGTGTAAACATAGACTGTTAAGATAGAAGACAAAGAGTGCTTTGGTTGAGGACTAGTTCGGCAACTGTCACACATAGTCACAAACACACACACACACACACACATAGACACAAACACACACAAACAACACAACACATACACACAGAGAGAAGAGAAGTGTGTGATGTGACCTGACCTCATGCATTGTGCATCTCTCTCTCTCTCTCTCTCTCTCTCTCTCTCTCTCTCTCTCTCTCTCTCTCTCTCTCTCTCTCTCTCTCTCTCTCTCTCTCTCTCTCTCTCTCTCTCACAGGAGTACATGATGAACAGACAGCATAACATCAACAGACCTGCTCTCAATCTACCCCCCCAACAACCTATTAATGTCACACTCTCTTTGAAAAGTAACATCACAGAGAAGAATGTATTAAATCTGAAATCTTTCCACTTCAATGAGAATCAGGAAATCGTCTGCCCTGTGGGGTGATGGGAAAGGGGGGGAGCTGTCTCTGTGCAGATAAATCAGAGAGTCAGTGGGGGCTCTCTAAACCCCCCCACCCCATGGCGGGCCGATAAAAGGCCACGCCTGATTGGCTGCGGCTGGGCGATTCCGCTCGGAGTGGCAGAGCACTGAATGTTGGGATGTTTGGATACAAACGCAGTCATTCATGCAGACATGAGCGAGGTCACCTCCTCTCTCTCTCTCTCTCTAGCTCTCTCTCACCCACTCCATCCTTCATACTTAACCACACCACACACACATCTGCCCTGATCTCTCCTTGTCTCATTTCCCCCCTCTTCCCTTCCTTTTCAGTCAATGTCTTTCTGCACGTACATGTCACCTTCTCTCGCACTGTTACTTGAATCTTTTATCTCTCTCTCTTTCACTCTCCCTCTCTGCCTCCCTCTGGTGATTGGTCCGCTAAACGCATAATTAGTTGCCGTCGACATCTCTGACAAATCTAATCCTGCTAATGGCCGCCACATGCCTCTCCTAATCAGTCAGAGACCTAGAGAAGAACCTCAGCAGCCAATACAGACATGCAGACACACACACACTGTCAGACATACATACACACACTGACACACACAGGCACAGACACAGGCACACGCACACAAAGAAAAGTCCCCCCTCCCCCCACACACACACTAAAAATACACTTGCACAAAAACAGGTCTAAAGGCTTATCTCATCAAGAAGCCGGATGATTGATTTAGCTAGAGAACTTTCCTTACACAAGCAGAACTCAGGGGCTAGCTAGAGAACTTTCCTTACACAAGCAGGACCCAGGGGCTAACTAGAGAACTTACACAAGCAGGACTCAGTGGCTAGCTAGAGAACTTACACAAGCAGGACTCAGTGGCTAGCTAGAGAACTTACACAAGCAGGACTCGGGCTAGCTAGAGAACTTACACAAGCAGGACTCAGGGGCTAACTAGAGAACTTACACAAGCAGGACTCAGGGGCTAGCTAGAGAACTTACACAAGCAGGACTCAGGGGGCTAGCTAGAGAACTTACTCAGCTAGCTAGAGAACTTTCCTACACAAGCAGGACTCAGGGGCTAGCTAGAGAACTTACACAAGCAGGACTCAGGGGCTAACTAGAGAACTTACACAAGCAGGACTCAGGGGCTAACTAGAGAACTTTCCTTACACAAGCAGGACTCAGGGGCTAACTAGAGAACTTACACAAGCAGGACTCAGGGGCTAACTAGAGAACTTACACAAGCAGGACTCAGGGGCTAGCTAGAGAACTTACACAAGCAGGACTCAGGGGCTAGCTAGAGAACTTACACAAGCAGGACTCAGGGGCTAGCTAGAGAACTTACACAAGCATGACTCAAGGGCTAGCTAGAGAACTTACACAACCAGGACTCAGTGGCTAGTTAGAGAACTTACACAAGCAGGACTCAGGGGCTAGCTAGAGAACTTACACAAGCAGGACTCAGTGGCTAGCTAGAGAACTTTCCTTACACAAGCATGACTCGGGGGCTAGCTAGAGAACTTACACAAGCAGGGCTCAGGGGCTAGCTAGAGAACTTACACAAGCAGGACTCAGTGGCTAGCTAGAAAATTTACACAAGCAGGACTCAGGAGCTAGCTAGAGAACTTACACAATCAGGACTCAGGGGCTAGCTAGAGAACTTACACAAGCAGGACTCAGGGGCTAGCTAGAGAACTTACGCAAGCAGGACCCAGTGGCTAGCTAGAGAACTTACACAAGCAGGACTCAGTGGCTAGCTAGAGAACTTTCCTTACACAAGCATGACTCGGGGGCTAGCTAGAGAACTTACACAAGCAGGACTCAGGGGCTAGCTAGAGAATTTACACAAGCAGGACTCAGTGGCTAGCTAGAGAACTTACACAAGCAGGACTCAGGGGCTAGCTAGAGAACTTACACAAGCAGGACGACTCAGGGGCTAGCTAGAGAACTTATACAAGCAGGACCCAGTGGCTAGCTAGAGAACTTACACAAGCAGGACTCAGGGGCTAGCTAGAGAACTTTCCTTACACAAGCATGACTCTGGGGCTAGCTAGAGAACTTACACAAGCAGGACTCAGGGGCTAACTAGAGAACTTTCCTTACACAAGCAGGACTCTGGGGCTAGCTAGAGAACTTACACAAGCAGGACTCAGGGGCTAACTAGAGAACTTACACAAGCAGGACTCAGGGGCTAGCTAGAGAACTTACACAAGCAGGACTCAGGGGCTAGCTAGAGAACTTACACAAGCAGGACTCAGGGGCTAGCTAGAGAACTTACACAAGCAGGACTCAGGGGCTAGCTAGAGAACTTACACAAGCAGGACTCAGGGGCTAACTAGAGAACTTACACAAGCAGGACTCAGGGGCTAGCTAGAGAACTTACACAAGCAGGACTCAGGGGCTAGCTAGAGAACTTACACAAGCAGGACTCAGGGGCTAGCTAGAGAACTTACACAAGCAGGACTCGGGGGCTAGCTAGAGAACTTACACAAGCAGGACTCAGGGGCTAGCTAGAGAACTTTCCTACACAAGCAGGACTCAGGGGCTAACTAGAGAACTTACACAAACAGGACTCAGGGGCTAACTAGAGAACTTACACAAGCAGGACTCAGGGCTAACTAGAGAACTTTCCTTACACAAGCAGGACTCAGGGGCTAACTAGAGAACTTACACAAGCAGGACTCAGGGGCTAACTAGAGAACTTACACAAGCAGGACTCAGGGGCTAGCTAGAGAACTTACACAAGCAGGACTCAGGGGCTAGCTAGAGAACTTACACAAGCAGGACTCAGGGGCAGGACTCAGGGGCTAGCTAGAGAACTTACACAAGCAGGACTCAAGGGCTAGCTAGAGAACTTACACAAGCAGGACTCAGTGGCTAGCAGGACTAGAGAAGAGAACTTACACAAGCAGGACTCAGGACTTTCAGGGACTCGGGGCTAGCTAGAGAACTTACACAAGCAGGACTCAGTGGCTAGCTAGAGAACTTTCACAAGCAGGACTCAGGGGCTAGCTACACAAGCATGACTCAGGGGCTAGCTAGAGAACTTACACAAGCAGGGCTCAGGGGCTAGCTAGAGAACTTACACAAGCAGGACTCAGTGGCTAGCTAGAAAATTTACACAAGCAGGACTCAGGAGCTAGCTAGAGAACTTACACAATCAGGACTCAGTGGCTAGCTAGAGAACTTACACAAGCAGGACTCAGTGGCTCGCTAGAGAATTTACACAAGCAGGACTCAGGGGCTAGCTAGAGAACTTACACAAGCAGGACTCAGGGGCTAGCTAGAGAACTTACGCAAGCAGGACCCAGTGGCTAGCTAGAGAACTTACACAAGCAGGACTCAGTGGCTAGCTAGAGAACTTACACAAGCAGGACTCAGGGGCTAGCTAGAGAACTTACACAAGCAGGACTCAGGGGCTAGCTAGAGAACTTTACACAAGCAGGACTCAGGGGCTAGCTAGAGAACTTACACAAGCAGGACTCAGGGGCTAGCTAGAGAACTTACACAAGCAGGACTCAGGGGCTAGCTAGAGAACTTACACAAGCAGGACTCAGTGGCTAGCTAGAGAACTTAGCAGGACTCAGGGCTACTTTCCTTACACAAGCATGACTCGGGGCTAGCTAGAGAACTTACACAAGCAGGACTCAGGGGCTAACTAGAGAACTTACACAAGCAGGACTCAGGGGCTAGAGAAACTTACACAAGCAGGACTCAGTGGCTAGGACTCAGAGAACTTACACAAGCAGGACTCAGGGGCTAGCTAGAGAACTTACACAAGCAGGACTCAGTGGCTAGCTAGAGAACTTACACAAGCAGGACTCAGTGGCTAGCTAGAGAACTTTCAGGACTCAGTGGCTAGCTAGAGAACACACAAGCATGACTCAGGGGCTAGCTAGAGAACTTACACACAAGCAGGACTCACAAGCAGGACTCAGGGGCTAGCTAGAGAACTTTACACAAGCAGGACTCAGTGGCTAGCTAGCTAGAGGACTCACTTACACAAGCAGGACTCAGGGGCTAGCTAGAGAACTTACACAAAGCAGGGCTACGACTCAGGGGCTAGCTAGAGAACTTATACAAGCAGGACCCAGTGGCTAGCTAGAGAACTTACACAAGCAGGACTCAGGGGCTAGCTAGAGAACTTTCCTTACACAAGCATGACTCGGGGGCTAGCTAGAGAACTTACACAAGCAGGACTCAGGGGCTAACTAGAGAACTTTCCTTACACAAGCAGGACTCTGGGGCTAGCTAGAGAACTTACACAAGCAGGACTCAGTGGCTAGCTAGATAACTTACACAAGCAGGACTCAGGGGCTAGCTAGAGAACTTACACAAGCAGGACCCAGTGGCTAGCTAGAGAATTTACACAAGCAGGACCCAGTGGCTAGCTAGAGAACTTACACAAGCAGGACGACTCAGGGGCTAGCTAGAGAACTTACACAAGCAGGACTCATGGGCTAGCTAGAGAACTTACACAAGCAGGACTCAGGGGCTAGCTAGAGAACTTTCCTTACACAAGCAGGACTCAGATGCTAGCTAGAGAACTTACACAAGCAGGACCCAGTGGCTAGCTAGAGAACTTACACAAGGGCTGTCTGTTATGCTGTCTGTTCATCATGTACTCCTGCTGGAGAGAGAGAGAGAGAGAGAGAGAGAGAGAGAGAGAGAGAGAGAGAGTGAGAATAATTCAACGCTGTGACGAAAGATAAATTATTTTATTTGTTTTCTCAAATTTTCTTGGTAATTTTTTAGGGGAAGGCTGACTTCCCTTGGCATCCATGAACTCACTATGCTTGAAAATATGGAGAGTGGTATTCAGTAATGTGTTGTATTGTATTTGGCGCAAACGTAAAGCTTTGTATTCAGCAAGAAAGGTTCATTGCTTTGCCACATTGTTTGCAGTATTACTTTAGTGCCTTGTTGCAAATAGGATGCATGTTTTGGAATATTTTTATTCTGTACAGGCGTCCTTCTTTTCACTCTGTCAATTAGGTTAGTATTGTGGAGTAACTACAATGTTTTGATACATCCTCACTTTTCTCCTATCACAGTCATTCAACTCTGTAACTGTTTTAAAGTCACCGTTGGCCTCATGATGTAATCCCTGAGCGGTTTCCTTCCTCTCTGGCAACTGAGTTAGGAAGGACGCTTGTATGTTTGTAGTGACTGGGTGTATTGATAAACCATCCAAAGTGTAATTAATAACTACACCATGCTCAAAGAGATATTCAATGTGTGCTTTTTTTTTACCCATCTACCAATAGGTGCCTTTCTTTGCTTGGCATTGGAAGACCTGCCTGGTTTTTGTGGTTGAATCTCTGTTTGAATCTCACTGCTCGACTGAGAGACCTTACAGATAATTGTTTGAGTCCATGATGTTTGAGTCCATGATGTGACTTGTTAAGCAAATTTGTACTCCTGCACTTTTTTAGTCTTGTCATAACAAAGGGGTTGAATACTTATTGACCGAAGACATTTCAGATTTTAATTCATTAGTAAACATTTCGAAAAATATAATTCCACTTTGACATTATGGGGAATTGTTTGTAGGCCAGTGACAAAATAAATCAATGTAATACAAAATGTGGAAAAAGTCAAGGGGTGTGAAAACTTTGCACTGTACGTGGCAGTGCTGGCCTTATAATATGATGGGACTTTCCTTATAAGCAGGACTAATAAGTACATTTTGGGCCACAGGAAAAGTTTAAACCCTGACAGAGTCCTTTATGTTTGCAATGAATTGTAAGCCTCCTACTACACCTGCTCCAGGACAGGCTCGCTTTCACCAACCCATATTGATTCAAGTGTTCCTGACTGATCTAATGATGTGTATTGGTGAAAAATAAAAGTGTGTGTGTGTGTGTGTGTGTGTGTGTGTGTGTGTGTGTGTGTGTGTGTGTGTGTGTGTGTGTGTGTGTGTGTGTGTGTGTGTGCGTGCGTGCGTGCGTGCGTGTGTGTGTGTGTGTGTGTGTGTGTGTGTGTGTGTGTGTGTGTGTGTGTGTGTGTGTGTGTGTGTGTGTGTGTGTGTGTGTGTGTGTGTGTGTGTGTGTGTGTGTGCGTGTGTGTGTGCGTGCGTGTGTGGGAGACGCTGAGGTGAAAGGCTGGATTTCTGGTTCACAATGGAATATAACAATAATCATGATTGTGTTGCTGAGAGTCAGAGTAGACTAAATCTGAGCAGACAGCTACACAGGCACACATTCACAATGCATTCACCACCACACATTCACATTCACAATACATTCACACTCACATTCACATTGCATTCAGGCTACACAGAATTAAGGGCTGTGGAAGTCATGACATTTTTTCAGCCGGTAACTGTCATGCAAATAACTGCCGGTCTCACGGTAATTGACCGTAATTAACATAAACACATTTATCGACACTTAATGAACACATTTAACATCTCCGGGCTTCCACATATAACCTACAAACAACTGATGAGGACCTTTGGAGCATCTACATTTTAAAAAGTCTAACAAATCTATTTAATATGGGGCCACATTTGGTCTTCAACGATGTCCAGAGGGTCTCACTGAAAATGTGTTATATATCCTTGCTATCAAAATTTGCAAAAAATAGTCATCTATCCATCATTTTGGGGGAATTTTCGAGTGATTATTAGTGAGCTGGACAGTCAAGAAAATGTATGAACGTAGGTCGGTGGTGGTCGGTGCCGTTTAAGATGAGAGCGGAGAATTTTTTTTATTACAGCATAATGGATGACTGTCATTCATATTCCATTCACCCATTTCAATGTAACTTCAATAGGTTTTAGCTACTACATGATAATCTAATGTTCCCTATTCCCATCATGTTGCTACAACCTAGCTTTTGAATGAGAGTTTACAACGTAGGTGCACAGGTCGAGAGAAATTTGAGAAATCAAGATGACAGACATTGACACATTCAATACCGCCTTGCACACACTTGCCTGTATCTAGCTGATCTAGAGTGTAATCATTAGTCCAGTGGTTGCAAATGACAGTTTCTATTGGACAAATTCAGTTATGTTAATCCCTGTTTCATTCCGTTTGCTTCCGTTAAAAAAAAATGTTTTTCAACAGAATTGGCGGAATGAATACACCCCTGATCACACGCAAACACAGTTCACTTTCATAGCAGCCACATGCAAACAGCATGAGCCCTTTGATTGTTGTATATTTCTGTATTGCATCTACGCACTCTCTTCCTCTCACCTTTTCCCTTCACTTTGTTGACTTCAGTGCACAACACAGAGCATCAGCTGTGTGTGACCAGGTGAAAAAAACTTTCCAACACGTTAGTAAACGCTAGTTACACACTACAGTGTACAGAAAGAAGTTTAGCAGTTACACAGGCGAGCCCCGGTGGCAATAAATTCATAAAAACCAAAAACTCACCTTGAAGAGTTCCAGTGTTGGATAGCCATAGCCAGCTAACTAATATAGTATCCAACTGTTTGAGCCGGGTGTTTGAGTAGGCTAAGCTAGCTAGCTGCATTGGCTAGCTAAGTAAGTGAAAAGAAATACAACATATAGCTCGCTCTCTCTCTCTTGCTTCTCCTTCATTTTTGAATAAATTAATTTGTTAAAAAATGTGTTTAACTATAAAACTACATTTTATGAACTGCAGTGCTAGATAGCTGTAGCTTATGCTTTCAGTACTAGATTAATTCTCTGATCCTATGTTCGGACAACATGTCAGTTCATGCTGCAATAGCTCTGATAGGTTGGAGAATGTCATCCAGAAGTTGTCATAATTACTGTGTAAGTCTATGGAAGGTGGTGAGATCCACTAGCCTCCTAGGTTTCGTATTAAAGCTAATGTATTCGAGAGGAGAACAGAAACTAGCTGTCCTCTGGCTACACCATGGTGCCACCCTACAGAGTGCTGTTGAGGCTACTGTAGACCTTCCTTGCAAAACAGTGTGTTTTAATCAATTATTTGGTGACGTGAATATATTTAGTATAGAGTGCATTCGGAAACTATTCAGACCCCTTCACTTTTTCCACATTTTGTTACGTTACAAACGTATTCTAAAATGGATTAAATATGAAACATTTTTTCTCATCAATGTTTACAAACGATTATGCAATGACTGGGTTTATAAGAACACATTTCACTAAGCGCTGTAGGCTATGGGTTCTCCAACCCTATTCCAGGGGTCCTAGGCCTATAGGTTACACTTCGAGTTATTGGGCCACTTGTAGTTGTGATTTAATGATATAAACCGTATACACATATAGGCCTATGGGCTAAGCTACATAATGCAAGCCACTATGATTTGGAAAAATGGGCAAAAAAATGCATGCGCCGTTACTTTCCCAAACGTTGAGCATCATTCACATTCCTCATTACATTTTGTATTTACACTTTCATAATGTTTACATATCTTACATTGCTCATCTCATATGTATATATTGTATTTTATATAATCTATTGCATCTTGCCTATGACGCTCTGTTATTGCTCATCCATATATTTATATGTATATGTATATATTATTATTCCTTTGCTTACTTAGATTTGTGTGTATTAGGTAGTCGTTGTGAATTTGTTAGATTACTCGTTAGATATTACTGCACTGTCAGAACTAGATGAACAAGCATTTCGCTACACTTGCAATCACATCTGTAAACCATGTGTAAGTGACCAATAAAATTTGATTTGACTTTCAGTTTTGTCTTTAAGTACATTGGGGCGGCAGCGTAGCCTAGTGGTTAGAGCGTTGGACTAGTAACCGGAAGGTTGCAAACCCCCGAGCTGACAAGGTACAAATCTGTCGTTCTGCCCCTGAACAGGCAGTTAACCCACTGTTCCCAGGCCGTCATTGAAAATAAGAATATGTTCTTAACTGACTTGCCTGGTTAAATAAAGGTCAAATTTAAAAATAAAAATAAATTAAATAATACACACTGAGTGTACAAAACATTAAGGACACTTGCTTTTTCCATGACATAGACTGACCAGGTGAATCCAGGTGAAAGTTATGATCCCGTATTGATGTCATTTGTTAAATCCACTTCGATCAGTGTAAATGAAGATGGGAGAAGACAGGTTAATTAAAGAAGGATTTTTAAGCGTTGAGACAATTGAGACATGGATTGTGTACAGTCAGAGAATAAATTATTTGATCCCCTGCTGATTTAGTACATTTGCCCACTGACAAAGAAATGATCAGTCAATAATTTTAATGGTAGGTTTATTTGAACAGCGAGAGACAGAATAAAAACAAAAAAATCCAGAAAAACGCATGTCAAAAATGTTATAAATTGATTTGCATTTTAATGAGGGAAATAAGTATTTGACCCCATCTCAATCAGAAAGGTTTCTGGCACCCAGGTGTCTTTTATACAGGTAACGAGCTGAGATTAGGAGCACACTCTTAAAGGGAGTGCTCCTAATCTCATCTTGTTACCTGTATAAAAGACACCTGTCCACAGAAGCAATCAATCAGATTCCAAACTCTCCACCATGGCCAAGACCAAAGAGCTCTCCAAGGATGTTAGGGACAAGATTGTAGACCTACACAAGGCTGGAATGGGCTACAAGACCATCGCCAACCAGCTTGGTGAGAAGGTGACAACAGTTGGTGTGATCATTCGCAAATGGAAGAAACACAAAAGAACTGTCAATCTCCCGCAGCCTGGGGCTCCATGCAAGATCTCAGTTGCAATGATCATGAGAACGGTGAGGAATCAGCCCAGAACTACACCGGAGGATCTTGTCAATGTTCTCAAGGCAGCTGGGACCATAGTCACCAAGACAACAATTGGTAACACACTACGTCCCCCCAAGGTCCCCCTGCTCAAGAAAGCACATATACATGCCCATCTGAAGTTTGCCAATGAACATCTGAATAATTCAGAAGACAACTGGGTGAAAGTGTTGTGGTCAGATGAGACCAAAATGGAGCTCTTTGGCATCAACTCAACTCGCCGTGTTTGGAGGAGGAGGAATGCTGCCTATGACCCAAGAACAGCATCCCCACCGTCAAACATGGAGGTGGAAACATTATGCTTTGGGGGTGTTTTTCTGCTAAGGGGACCGGACAACTTTACCGCATCAAAGGGACGATGGACGGGGCCATGTACCGTCAAATCTTCCCTCAGTCAGGGCATTGAAAATGGCTCGTGGATGGGTATTCCAGCATGACAATGACCCAAAACACATGGCCAAGGCAACAAAGGAGTGGCTCAAGAAGAAGCACATTAAGGTGCTGGAGTGGCCTAGCCAGTCTCCAGACCTTAATCCCATAGAACATCTGTGGAGGGAGCTGAAGGTTCGAATTGCCAAACGTCAGCCTCGAAACCTTAATGACTTGGAGAAGATCTGCAAAGAGGAGTGAGACAAAATCCCTCCTAAGATGTGTGCAAACCTGGTGGCCAACTACAAGAAACGTCTGACCTCTGATTGCCAACAAGGGTTTTGCCACCAAGTACTTAGTCATGTTTTGTAGAGGGGTCAAATACTTATTTCCCTCATTAAAATTCAAATTAATTTATAACATTTTTGACATGCGTTTTTCTGGATTTTTTTGTTGTTATTCTGCCTCTCACTGTTGAAATAAACCTACCATTAAAATTACAGGCTGATCATTCCTTTGTCAGTGGGCAAACGTACAAGATCAGCAGGGGACCAAATACTTTCTTCCCTCACTGTATTGTGTGTCATTCAGAGGGTCAATGAGCAAGAAAAGATGTAAGTGCCTTTGAACGTGGTGTGGTAGTATGTGCCAGGCGCATCGGTTTGTGTCAAGAACGGCAATGCAGCTGGGTTTTTCACGCTCAACAGCGTATCAAGAGTGGTCCACCACCCAAAGGACATCCAGCCAACTTGACACAACTGTGGGAAGCATTGGAGTCAACATTCAACACCTTGTAGAGTCCATGCCCCGTGTTGAGGCTGTTCTGAGGGAAAAAAGGGGGGTGCAACTCAATATTAGGAAGGTGTTCTTAATGTTTTGTATTCTCAGTGTATGTATGAAATTTGTTTTTAGTTAATGGGCCATTAAATCGTCAGTGTTCATACGCTGGTTTGTTTCAATATCTATGTTTTTGCATGTTCATTGATTGATTAATTCATATTATGCTACTTAAATATAAATAAACATTTTGTTAGCTAATCCAACCATTTTTACATTTAACACTCTCAGTGTTGATTTAACACTGTAGAATTTGCAGTGAACACCATAACAGTGTACATTTAACGCTGACCTAGTTTGAACATTAAATTCTAAAGTGTTAAATACAAGGCATTAGTGAACACCATAACAGTGTAACTTTAACACTGCGTTAGTGTAACATTTTAATGCCACTGGTGTTGGAAAGTATTGGTGTTAAAAGTGCAACACTTTGGGCCTCCTGGGTGGCGCTGCATCGCAGTGGTAGCTGTGCCACCAGAGACTCTGGGTTCGAGCATGGCTTTCGACCTTTGTCTCTCCCGATCCCGGGAGTTGTAGCGATGAGACAAGATAGTAACTACTAACAATTGGATACCGCGAAAAGGGGGTAAAAAAAAGTTGTTTTTAAATTTAGAGGGACTGAGTACCAGGCCATCAGCAACTGGCCATTAAATTTGGTAGGTAATACGGTCACCGTAAAAGCTCAGACACATTGGTAGTATTGTCAAATGCTTGTCTGCAACAGTACTTCTGAACAGCACAGCACCTCTGAACAGAGTGTCCGGCAGTCAATCTCTTTTGTGGTCACACAGCAAAGACCTTGGAAGTCATCAGTCTTGTTAAAATATTTCAAACCAGAAGGTGGCAGTAGCATTGTTTGGCAATGCATATCCGTGCTTATTGCATATGGTCTAGATTCCAAGTTATCTTTGCTGATGTTGCTATTTCGTAGAAAGCTCTTGTTGATACTAGCCATATGGCCACAGCTACATAACTACCTAATGTTAGCATAGTTGCTAGATAGCATGACATAGCTAGCTAACTAGCTAAGGACACTGCACTAGCTCGGCAGCTAACACAGGCATCTGTTTCATTGAAACTAGCTAATCCATTGGGATTTAATTATGATGTCAATACTAGCGAAAGTGGTTAGCTAGCTCGGAGAATGTATTTAGTGTTGTGTGCATTGCATTGCATTACGTCTGTGTACTTAGCTAGCTACCATCCCATAGCCTACATTACATATGAAGTGTGACTGACTCATCTGTGGTTGTAAGGAGATGCCCTCTTTTTTCCTTTTGGGGGGACTCCCTCACGTGGGGTTCATGCTCTCTGATTGGCTCAAGTTGTCAAGTTGTTGGGCACTGACAAGCATTGCGATTCTACAAGTAGAATTGGTAGGTTCATCGCTATGGGTCAACACGCAGCAGGTACCGCTTTTGTTTTAGCAAGAGAAGGAACTGCCTCCCACTGCGATAAGTACCTATCAGCAGTCTATTTGCAGGGAGGTTTTCAGTGTGGTTCATGCTTTACAGCCCTACACATGTACACACTCACTCTACAGATTAAATCAGCCCCCCACCAACCCAGTTAGTTTGTGTTTATATTTATGTTTGTTTGTGTTGTTGCTATGCTGATTTCAGTGCTACTCTCTCTGTGTAGATAATCCTCTAATCCTGAGATAGGAAACCGAGACAATGTCATCAGTGATTCACTCTCCCAATGTCTGCTTTCCCCAGGCGCATAGGAAAGAACAATCAAATCGAAAACACAGCCTACATGAAACCAGAGGGGTAGAGGGAGGGGAGAGAAAAAGAAGATGGAGGAGAGGAAAGAAAGAGAGGGACATAGAACAGAAAATGGGCAAGTGAGAGTCAACATAATTAATGCATGTACTTGTTTTGTTTCCGTGTTTGTCAACCCGTCCTCCCCTGGTGAAAAAGCCACAGGTTCTGAGAGAGGAACCAAACACACCCTACAAAGAGTTGACAAATATTTACAGTTTACACACAGACACAGTGTGTGTGTGCGCCACAGCCGGTTACATGTGGTGCCTGAGCGTGTGACCACACACCGTAACCCCAGTGAGAGAGAGAGAGAGAGAGAGAGAGAGAGAGAGAGAGAGAGAGAGAGAGAGAGAGAGGGAGAGAGAGACGGGGGGAGAGAGGGGGGAGAGAGGGGGAGAGAGAGAAAGAGAGAGAGAGTGAGAGGGGGAGGGGAGAGAGAGAGATCAAACACATGCGGTCATATGGTCTGAATTAGGGTGCAGTCCTCATGTTTCATTATAAAATCCAATAAAGCAGCTCTTACATAACACACACACACACTTAACACTGCTCATACACCACAAACACTGCACACATAAACATAACACACAGACATGTGTGGATGTGGTCGCAGTTGGGAACATTTTTTCCTACACCACAGTCCCACAGTGCAGCATGAGGTTCTGCCCCATGTAGGTTCCGTGTTAGGGGCTAATGGGCCCACCCACAAACAGGAAACGGAACATGTACACACACACACACACACACACCGACGCACGCAAGCATGCACGCACACACATGCCCAAACTTTATTACAGCTCACACAATGTCCCATTATAAGACGCTCTAACAAGCCTTAACATCCTGTTGGAGATCATGTGTCGGCAGTCTGATATTTTAATACTGTTATTTCCAGTGACACAGAATGGACTTATTTCCTCATCCCAGCACACCTGACGGACACACCATCCTGTGTCTTGGTCCATCCGGAGTAAAAGGGTGGAAAACCACAAAAGAAATGCTGAGTTGTCAAGCTCTCACAGTGACTTTATGCTTTTCATTAGAGCCTGAAACTCCCCAGTGGTCCACCCCTTCCCACATACGCACGCACACAAACGCACATACATGCCCACGCGCACCTACAAACACACATACCGAGCCCCCTTGTGTGAAGATGTTTCAAATTACTCAGGACACACACAGCACTTAATGCGTCAACAGCAGGAGCAGCCGTCCTCTCAGCAACTGAGCTGCTTTGTTCTCAAACATGGAAAATCTCCTTTTAACTATCCTAAATGTGATAGCGATCACTACAGTGCACATAGACAGGCACACACACACACACACACACACACACACACACACACACAGAGCCTTGATGTGATACAGCTGCTGCTTTGGCGGATGATTAAACAGGAGCAAGACACAAATAACAGGGGCGCCAAAAACCACACGCCCCGGCCCCGGAATATTCCACAGCACCACAGCTTGCTCTGCTCTACCACATGATGCACAAACCTGCTCAGCATTATAGCTCTATCAACTAGAAGATATCAAAGCTGATCTCAGGGAGTATCCATGTTCACCTAGAACAGGGGTGTCAAACTCATTTTGCCTTGGGGCCACATTCTGTCTTCAACACAGCACTGCATTGAAAATTGGTTATATTTCCTCGCTGTCAAAATCTTCTCCAGCGTTTTTGGAATTTACTTTCTCTCTGACTGTCAAGCTTTCAGTTCAGTGATTATTAAAGAGCTGGACAAAGAAACTGGAAACTGGATAATGTAGATCCATAAACATTTCTACACATTATCGATTTGGTTTCAGTCATTTTAAAGTATATTAAGTTTGTATATTTAAAGTATATTAAGTTTGTATATTTAAAGTATATTAAGTTTGTATATTTAAAGTATATTAAGTTTGTTTCCCCCCTTAAATATATATATATATAAATATATATATATTTATCGCGACAGTGTTTATATATATAGGGTTTATTTATATATATATATATATATATATATATATATATATATATATATATATATATAAAAATGTTACGCAAACCGGGCCGGACTAAACCCTGTCACGACAATATGAGGCTGTTACTGTACAGTTGGCTTACCACAAGGGTGTGAGGGTAGAGAGCTGTGTGGAGAATGGGAGCTAAGTATTCAAGGTTGAGTAGTTATGGTATAGACCCAGTCGGTATTGGGCAGAAAGACTCAACCTTGCTCACATGTGGGGAAAACAACCTGTGGTTACCTCGGTTACCCCATTGGCTCACAGTAAAAACTTGTCCTTTTTGAAATGCAATTTTCTTATTATTTGCTTGTTTTAGTCAATTACAAAACTAAATGTAAGAAAATTACAGCATGTCTAAAGATGACTTGCCTGCTCCCGAGCGATGTCCCTATTTAGAACAACATAATATGCAGGGCTTCCCTCATGCTCCTTTTCATGATGATGCTACGGTCACTTGAGTGAGTGTTAGCTAACTACCGACTGAAACATTAAGCTAGCCGAGACCAACAGCACAAACAAACAGACTATAGAGCTACAAGTAGTGAATGGAGTCCCAACATCTCCCACTCGAATAGACTGAAGCCACAAGGCTTTTCTTGCCAGCTCTATTTCCCTACGTGGGAGCATTGCGAACCGCAGGTCAGGATTTTCGACCTGGTTAAATGTACATTGAACAGCACAGCAACTTTTGTTGTTGTCATTTCTGTATAACAAAACATCTACAACTAAGTTGTCTCTTTTGCAATGGGGGTCATTAGGAAATAATGTTTTTTGTTTTCCCCAATTTGTGGGCGTGGTCGAGGGGAATTCCTTGTTATTGCATGAATATCGACTGGGACTATGAGATGTATTCTATAAAATGGGTGTAGGTGGTTCTGTCACTTCTTCTTCAAAGTGTTGTAAGGTTAGACTGTTTCTGCAGAGTAGGTCAAAGCCTCAGCTAAGTGCTCATGAAGGTCAGTAGGTCGTACATGCTTGTCAACGGGTCATACATGCTTGTCAGCAGGTCATACATGAAGGTCAGCAGGTCATACATGAAGGTCAGCAGGTCATACATGAAGGTCAGCAGGTCATACATGAAGGTCAGGGTTTACAGAGATCACAAATGCAGCCACATCACAAGACTGTTCTGAAGCATCCAGCAGACCCCTCCACAAGGTCGGGTGTTACCCTGGCCACACAGGGTTATGGTCAAGATTAGGATGGGGGTGGAAGGTGGACATCAGGTGGTTGACGGTGCTTTGAAAACCTCTATTATCCGAGTCTGTTAATGATAACCACTGATCATAAATTCACAGCCAATGCTCTCCTCTGGCCGAGTACGCTATAATTCTATTTCACACATCCTCAGCACAGAGTGGGGGACAACCGTAGCATGCACTGACACGCACATGACTGCACATCAGCTCAGAGGCAAAGAGACTGGCTAATCAGAACAAGATCATCAAGAGTCGTGACCTGTCATTATTGATGATAGACTCCAAACTGAGACAGTTGTTAGAAAGACTCATCTTAATGTATATGAGTGTCTATTCATGTATCTGTAAAAATGTACAGCTCCAAATCAACCATTTCCATTATGATGACATTAAAACACTTAACACTGTAACGGCATTTGATCATCACAACTGAGAGATGTATACAAGAGAGAGAGAGAGAGAGAGAGAGAGAGAGAGAGAGAGAGAGAGAGAGAGGGGGAGACAGAGAGAGAGTGAGAGAGAGAGTGAGTGAGAGAGTGAGAGAGAGAGAGTGAGAGTGAGAGAGAGAGAGAGAGAGAGAGAGAGAGAGAGAGAGAGAGAGAGAGAGAGAGAGAGAGCAGATAAGAAGAGAAACACACTGTATCTGACCCTACAGGAAGAGTGTGTTGACTGTCCTGCTCTGTACATCTCTGTATGGAATGTAGCTTGCTAATTCAGAGGTGGTGAGTGTGGGGAGTGAGGGGTGAGTGTGGGGAGCGAGGGGTGAGTGTGGGGAGTGAGTGAGGCAGATCAGCCTGGCAAGCAGAAATACACAGGGCCTCAGTTGGACAGTCTGTTGCCTCTGTGTGTGTGTGTGTGTGTGTGTGTGTGTGTGTGTGTGTGTGTGTGTGTGTGTGTGTGTGTGTGTGTGTGTGTGTGTGTGTGTGTGTGTGTGTGTGTGTGTGTGTGTGTGTGAGTGTCTCACATAAGCATATGTTTGTTATAACACTACCAGTCGATTATGCATCTGCTTCCTGATTTTATCCCGTTGGGGCCATGGGACACCCCCAGTCTGCGAGGTGACCTCCAGTAAGCCTGCTGATTGGCCCAGATGTGTGCCCTTGTTAAACCTAACTGCTGCTTACACTAGTCTGATCACAGGATCAAGGGCCCTAATGGACTTTACTGCTTATCCCTGGGACCGGTCTCTCCAGCACACCCGGGTGCTCCAGGTTGAAACTAAAAGCTATAAAAGCACTGTTCCACGAAGACCCATCACTGAGCCATGTATTTTAGACTCAGAGGTCATGACCTCTGTGTATAGATATATAAAGTCCAGTGGTCAGCAACAAACCAGACCATCCATTTAATTTAGTGTAAGCTAAATATTACATTAAGGCCAGTAGCATGAGTTAAATATTTGTTAAAGGCCAGTAGCATAAGATAAATATTTGTTAAAGGCCAGTAGCATAAGATAAATATTTGTTAAAGGCCAGTAGCATAAGATAAATATTAGATAAAGGCCATTAGCATAAGCTAAATATTAGATAAAGGCCAGTAGCATAAGCTAAATATTAGATAAAGGCCAGTAGCATGAACTAAATAATAGATAATGGCCAGTAGCATAAGCTAAATATTAGAGAAAGGCCATTATCATAAGCTAAATATTAGATAATGGCCAGTAGCATAAGCTAAATATTAGATAAAGGCCAGTAGCATAAGCTAAAATTTACATAAAGGCCATGAGCGTAAGCTAAAATTTACATAGAGGCCCGTAGCATGAGCTAAATATGACATAAAGGCCAGTAGCATGAGCTAAAATTTACATAAAGACCATTAGCATAAGCTACAGTTTAGGTAAAGTCCATTAACATAAGCTACAATTTAGATCAAGGCCAGTACCATAAGCTAAATGTCACATGGCCTATGTACCTGCTGGTAGTTTGAATAAGCAAAATATTATCAGGAATAATTCAAATGTGTCAATGTAAAACAAAATGTAAAAAACAGCTGTGAGTATTAATGGTATTATAGGGCATTTGTACATTAATTTACACAATGCAAATTGTTTGTCATAACAATAATATATTACATTCACTGCAAAATGTACATTTCACCATCAAAATATTTTATGTTTAAAAAAAATCTGTGACTCACAAGTGGTGGTCCTCAAGAGCTTTAAACAGTGACTTGGTGGTCCTTGGAACAGAAGAGGTTGGGAACCGCTGACCTAGAGAGTGTGATGTCCTATAGTACACACAATGCATGAAGTGTGTGTGTGTGTGTGTGTGTGTGTGTGTGTGTGTGTGTGTGTGTGTGTGTGTGTGTGTGTGTGTGTGTGTGTGTGTGTGTGTGTGTGTGTGTGTGTGTGTGTGTGTGTGTGTGTGTGTGTGTGTGTGTGTGTGTGTGTGTGTGTGTGTGTGTTTCATGACATGCTTGTAGATGAACACATTTCTAATAGCCTTAAAAGTTGGTGGTATTATGCCACCAGTCACCAAGCAAAAACTGAATATATGGCCAACTTTCTTTCTATTCTCACATTCTCTCTCTCTCTCTCTCTCTCTCTCTCTCTCTCTCTCTCTCTCTCTGTCTCTCTCTGCCCCCCTCTCCCTCTCTCTCTCTCTCTCTCTGTCTCTCTCTCTCTCTCTCTCTCTCTCTCTCTCTCTCTCTCTCTCTCTCTCTCTCTCTCTCTCTCTCTCTCTCTCTCTCTCTCTCTCTCTCTCTCTGTGTGTGTCTCTCTCTCTCACATACACACACACACACACACTCCGGGTGAGACATTTTGAAACAGGCCTTGATTAGTGTTAATCCTGGATCAGATTGGGTTAACAGGAGCTTCTCAGTCCTGGCCCTGTTGTAAACTGTTGTTGGATAACACAGGCTGTTTTGAACTACTTTTAGAGATCATAGTGAGGACCTACAGTGCTTTATTTATTTTATTATTTTCTATTTTATGTATCCTTTATTTAACTAGGCAAGTCAGCTAAGAACAAATTCTTATTTACAATGACGGCCTACCAAAAGGCAAAAGGCCTCCTGCGGGAGCGGGGGCTAGGATAAAAAAATGTATATATATAGGACAAAACACATATCACGACAAGAGAGACAACAAAACTACTACATAAAGAGAGACCTAAGACAACAACAATATACTACATTATACTTTATACTATATACTTACTGAGACTTGGGCTGTCCTAATATGGACACCTTACTTATTGATCACACAGTGGCCTTATGGGTTATTCCTCCTAGTCTCCTATACTCAGTCGTCGTGATCAGGGTTTACCATACATCAATATAGGCAATCTTGTCCAAACCTCCATCGACAAAAGTTGAACATCAGGTCAACCTCAGCTGTGGTACAGTGAATAATCTGGTTGTTGGCTTTGATGCTTCCTTGTGTCAAGTTACAAGCAGAGCTATCATTTAAGAGAAAAATATAGTAAAGAGTGAGCCCCGTGTGTACACGTGCAGACGCACACACGCACACACAAACACACACACACAGTTTTAATATGATAACTAGTGGTCTGTCTTGTGGAGTGCAGAATGCTGGATCAGTCATGGGATGTGTTTGATGGCTCTAATAAACACCATGGATTATTCTAGAACATTTTATTAGGGCAAGAATTTGTCACAGCAGCATGTTGCCGTGGTGACAGAGGAACGTTGTTGCCAAGGAGGTGTTGTGGAGATCAGAGGATCAGAAGATCAGAGGATCAGAGAGCAGCCTTGTTACTGGTGGAAGTAAACAAGAAAATGGATTCCGCCCCATAACACACATTACACCCCATTGTGTCTTGAGTAACATCAAACCATGAAGAATCCCTGAATGTCTGGTCTATGTCCCAGATAGCCTCTCTCTCCTTGTCTCTGTACAGAGGAGGACTTAGCCCTCCCGGATAGATGGATTAGGTGTAAGGCAGTCAGAGAAAGGCAATGATTTACCCCCCTCCACCCCTCCACCTCTCCAGTGTAGGCTGTGTGACTTGTATTTTTCTCCCTGGTCAATTTCATATCCAAAAACAAACAGTGGATCTGTGCCCCTGTCTACGTCAGGGGAGGCTAGGGAGGGGGAAGGAATAATCTGATTGTTATTTCATATTTTCCTGGGTGTAAGCTGCTGTGGTGATCCACCCCTCCAACCTCCACACCCCTCCCCGATTAAATGAATCGGCCGCAGAGGCAAGTTCCCAGGCACTGTGATCCGGTCTGATCCACTGTGATCCGATTGCCTGGCAGGCAATGTGGGATGCAAGGCTAAGCCTTGTTAACACAAGTGTTTAATAACTCAGCTAAATCTGCTTAGTTCCCCCTCCCCTTCTAACTTGCAGAGCACCATCCATCACTGATAAACCCACACACACACACACACACACACACACACACACACACACACACACACACACACACACACACAGGGCCATTAGTGTAAGTACAGGCCTATATAGGGTCACATGGCCACAGCAAGCTGCCAGTATTATCCTGTGTTGAGGGTATTTCCCAGAGCGTGTTTTCATTAGTGTTAAACAAATGCTTTTTATCCACCTATGGAGCCATCTTTGTTCCCCTTGAGCTTTACAGTAATGTCACTCAGATCACGGGTTCATTATCACTGAGCTTTACAGTAATGTCACTCAGATCACGGGTTCATTATCACTGAGCTTTACAGTAATGTCACTCAGATCACGGGTTCATTATCACTGAGCTTTACAGTAATGTCACTCAGATCACGGGTTCATTATCACTGAGCTTTACAGTAATGTCACTCAGATCACGGGTTCATTATCACTGAGCTTTACAGTAATGTCTGTTAAATGTAAATGTAAATGTAATGTCACTCAGATCACGGGTTCATTATCACTGAGCTTTACAGTAATGTCACTCAGATCACGGGTTCATTATCACTGAGCTTTACAGTAATGTCACTCAGATCACGGGTTCATTATCACTGAGCTTTACAGTAATGTCACTCAGATCACGGGTTCATTATCACTGAGCTTTACAGTAATGTCACTCAGATCACGGGTTCATTATCACTGAGCTTTACAGTA